>NC_041384.1:582789949-582813939 GCF_002162155.2 Triticum dicoccoides | reverse complement strand
ATTCACTTATAGCTATGTCTTCGTGTTGAATCTTTTGAACTAAGTGAATGTGATCGGATCCTAACCTCTCTATGCTTTCTATCTCAAACTCTATCTCTCCAAGTCATATGCATTCTATTGAAACTGTGTCTTCTCTGCGTCCTTGTCAGCAGAAGATACAGAGACAACCATTAAGTCCGTTTTCAATGCTCATTCCTCCACATGAAATCCGGAGAAGTAGGAATGACCACCCGACAATCCAGGCGTGCGTGGGACGTGGAACAAACCCCAAAATTCCGCATAATGGTCACGTGTTCCTCAGATGCGAATCGCTAGGGGCACCTGTGTAATAGCACCGTGCCGCCCTGTACCTATAAATACACACTCACAGCGGTCATTATCTCTTCTTCCACCCTCGCACGAACCCTAGCGCCACCGCTAGCCCTCGACGACGCCGGCGACAAAGCACTTCGCTGCCGCAACCTCTCCGACGCCGTCTTCACGCCGACCGCGGACATCGTCCTCTCCACCGTCGCCGTAGGTGTCCTCCGTCGCCAAGTTAGGCACGGAAGATCGAACTGCTCGGCCTCATCTTACACTCCGTCTAGCAGTTCTTAGTGTGGTAAATAAAACTTCCTCTTTTTACAGCACCATTGATCCTATGGATTTGTCACTTTCTACCACAAGCAGTTTCTATTCACACAAGCTAGATCTCTCTCATACTGCATCTCATAACATGCCTAGTATATTCACTTGTGCTTCACAAAGTAGTTAGATTCCTCACTTGTACTGATCTGTGGATTCGTACAAATCTGGAACCAACTTCTTATCTACGAGTGAATGTCTTCACACGATGAGGTCAATATCTTCTAAACTGATTTATCTTCAAAATCTTCTGAGAATGCATATGACCTCTTCCCCTTCCCTCGCACCTTAATGCTGTCACAGGTACATGTTCGTGGGAGAATCCTTTGGTTCTCATAGTCTGCATTCATTTGCAGAACTCTTACAGCATCACATAAATTCGCCCGAAGCCAGTTCCTGTTGGTCCAGCAAACGAAAACCTTTGAAGCCTTTGAACGTCTTGAAGCCTTTCAAGTTAAAGTATATGGCTTCAGAGAAAGCAGCAAGGAAGGGTGGCAGAAAGCGTCATGGTGAAACATCCAGAGATCTGCCAGATGAACTCTCAGAAATGTACAAGACAGATCCTGAAGAGGATTACAGTCAGCGCAAGACCCGAATCCAATGGATTCGAAGATATTGGGCAGAACAATGGTTCAAATACAGATTTGTGACCCAGGAGTATGCTGAGAAAAATGCCATCAAGAGACCGTGGGGAGACATCGTATTCAAGAATCTTCTACCCAGGTCCAGAGATGAAGCCATTGCTCAAGGCTTCTATCCATGCATGGTCCATGGACCACAGCCTGCTGATGCACACTCGTCCTCACTGCTATGGTGTTGTGACGACAATCTGTTCAAGCGCAACTTCCAGTTTGCTCAGAACTTAGCGAAGCAGAACAAGAAGACTTTTGGGTTAGACTTCAACCCTGGTCCCTCAGCACCAAGGGCAAATGGCACACGAGATGCTGAACCCAATGTCATCGGTCCTTTCGCCAACCTTGAAGGCCTCATCACCTACATCTTAGTTCAAGGGACTGCAGTGAATGAGCCTGCAGCTGACACTGAATCAGAAGAAGCTCCTGCAGCTTTGAAGACAAAGAAGTTGAAGAAGCCTAAAGCTTCAAAACCTGCCCCTTCACCAAAAGTCTCAAGGGCGAAGCCACTGGAAACTGCACCTCCTGAAGACAGTGTGCAGTCTGAAGACTTATCACGCGTCTCCAAGCCCCAGAAGGCCAAGATGCCTCTGCCTCACACTGGCCAAGAGCTAACAGCTGCTGCCATTCTGCGCAATGACGACATTGATCTGTCAAGTGATGAAGATCTTGCAGATGACGCTCTTGAGCAACTCATCAAGAGCAAAGAAGAAGCAGAAATATTCAATGATCTGCCTCTCTTTGATGTCACCATCATCCACAACTTCATTGACGAGTGGTTTGACACCCCAAACATCAGCTTTGAAGATCTGCAGCTACCCATTGGCCTCAGTGTCGCCTTCCAAGGCTCCATTGCTTCAGAACTTGCTATTGCCCAGCGCATTGTTGAACTGAAGCAGAAGATTGACTATGAAAAGGCTCAGTTCAAGAAGAATATGGCCAAGATCAGCATGCAAGAAGTCAAGAACTTCAAGACAATGATGCACGAGCTCAAGGAAGCCTTTGTGAAGAAGCGTGCAGAAGCTCAGGGTTCGCGTGAGCGCATGAAGACTCTGGCTGACAGATGTGTGCAAGCCTATAATGAGGCTGAGAAGCGGAAGGCACTTGGGCGTCCTGGCATCGACCCCAGGATGGCCGCAAAGAATAAGAAGAAGCCTGCTACGGCTGAACCTGATGCACCAAGGCAAGAAGCAGTTCCGATTGTCTTCCCAACTAGACTGACTGGCTCGAAGCCAAAAAGCCGGTCAACAGCTTCAGAGCTTAAGAAGACAAGGACTACTGAGGCTGAAGCCAGGAAGAGGAAATACTCTGAAGCCTCTCCTACTGCCCCCTCCAAGAAGAAGAGGAAGACCAAGAAAGCTTGGGATGCTTCCACAGAGCCCTTGATAGTTGAACCCATTTCTATGGTCTATCCTGAAGCTGAATGACAACTGATAATTCATGAGCCTGCTTCCACAGAGGCTCATGAAGCTGAAGACATTCCAGCAGCTGATCCCATCGCTGCTGAAGACATTGGTCATCATGACAATGTAGTAGATGGTGCAGTCCTTCCTCAGTTTGAAAACAGCGAACTCATCAGCATCGGTCGTCCACTAACGCCAATTGCATAGGATACTTCATGGGCGGATCGCCCACAAGAGGAAGAAGACTATGAGGCCCAGCCCCCTCCAACTCCACAGGCGTCGTCTGCGTTCCGCAGGCTTCGCAAAGGTCCAAGGCCTCAAGTCTCTGTTGAAGACATTCCGGCTGCATCAGCCGCAGAAGAAGGAGTCCCACAAGATCCCACTCCCCTGTCCCACCAAGAAGCAGTTCTCCAGGAGAATGTGCTTGTGACCGACCCTCCAGCTAGTCAAGTAGAGGATGAAAATCGTGAGGCTGCCATAATCACCAATGAAGCTAATGTGGAGCCCTCCCCAACAAAGGCATCAGAAGACAGCGAAGCCATTGATCCCGCCACTTCTGTTCCTGAGTCTGCTGCCGGTCCTCAATTCGACTATCATGTTGAGCACAGGCCTCAGGTCCAGAAGCCAATCCCAAGACTGCCAAGGTTTCCAGGTCCTGCATCAGCACCTGGCTCCTTCAACATCAATGGCTTCAGGGCAGACAACACGTTCTTCAATAGCTCCAGGAACCCCTACTCAAGGGAAAGGATATCATCTGATCGGTTCTGGAGCTATCCTCAGCGAAGCTATTACTCTTGCATTCTTTACAACCAAGGTCGCATCTTCCCACACAAGCGCCTTGACGTTGAAGCTATAGCGGGTCTGCCCTGTCTGGAAGAAGCTTTAGATTGCTTCAAGGAAGTTGGACTGCTGCCGTTCATTACTGACGAAGAGCATTGGAATGAAGAGCTGCTGCTTCAATTCTATGCCACATTTCACATCAGAGGGTACAGCAGAGATCCGAAGACTTGGGTCCTGGAGTGGATGACTGGCAACGTTCATCACGAAGCCAATGCATTTGACATCATTGAGCTCACTGGCTTGCCCACTCCTGGCGATCTCTTCGAGCAAGGCTGTCAGCTGCATACTGAAGCTATTGAGAGCATCTTTCAGCAGCCAGAACCTGATATGAGTCAGATGCTCGGCATGATGAAGCCATTGCCCCAAGATGCTGCTTATCCCACAGAGTTCTTCGTTGAAGACCTTGAGTATCTGCCAAGAACCATCTATCACATCATCAGGCGAACTCTCTGGCCTATCAAAGGGCACTCTCCAAATGCCAAGCTTCAGGGTGCAATGAAGACTTCGGTCTTCTATATACTTCATGGAAAATGCTTCAATGCACAGGACTTCTTCATACGCCAACTTGCTGCATCGAGCATTGATCTGTTTGGTTTGAAGTTCTACGCCCCTTGGGTCATGCGGCTGATCAAGCTACACTCCGCCATCTCGTATCAGCCCTCAGCCCGCAACCATCGGATCTTCTTGCCTGACATGGACATGTCTACTGAAGCCATATATTTTGAGCCTGCCAAGCAACCTCTAAGTCTTCAGAATGCAGAACATCAGAGTTTTACTCAGAACGTTGAAGGCGTTGAAGCAGTTTCTCGGGTGTATCCTTTGGCTGGCACTACACGTGCACCACACCCTACTTCCACTGAAGCCACTGACAGTGCCACTGCTCCAAGACCCAAGAAGCGCACTCGTGTTCTCAACAACCGAGAGCTTCTTGTGGCTCTACATCAGAAACATGATAGGCATCATGACTGGCTGAAGCGTCAGATGAAAAGCCTCTTGGTGGAAGTTAATCGCGTTCGCAATCTTGCCACCAAGAATGCTTTCGTTGCCCATGAAACCTGTCGCCGCACATGGAAAGGGCTCACGATGATGTGTTCTGAAGCTGATCTTCAAGAGGATGGATTCACTGAGAGATTCAAGTTTGACTCCACACCTCCTCGAAGGGCTGTGCTGCTAGGAACTCCATCCCTTGAAGACTCTGAGTTCTCTTCCTCTGCTGCCACAGTGACTACCAGAATTATTGAGGAAGAAGACGATGCTACTTCACCGCCACCTCCTTCAGCACCTCCAAGCTCTTCTGCACTGCCAAACAACACCAACAACCCTGCTACTTCACCTACTCCACATGGGAACGAGTAGAGGCTCTATGTCTTCAAACCTTTTTGGTCATTACTGACAAAAGGGGGAGAAGCATATGAGATCGATAGTCTTCAAGCGGGTCCATATGGGCGGGTGCTTTATATTTTGCTTCGTGCTTACAACTCTCGTTTTTGCTACATTTGGTTCTTATGAGTTGTAACACTTAAACTAGATGGTCGTCTGCTACTTATTTGCCACCTTGTTTTGCGAAGATAAATTCCGCACTTAGCTCATTCTGCAGACGTCCATTTTCCATTATGCATGTCATTATCTTCATATACTTTCACATGCATAGTGGATTGTCATCATAAGTTGAAGTGGATCTCCACAAGTACAACCTGCCATGTGCATTTGCATTCCAAAAGCAAATTAACTTATATGCACATCTTTAGGGGGAGCCCTTGCAACTTATGAAGACCTTATCCTTTACAATTTCACAGATTATATTCCCCGTTGAAAACTTCAACTAGTTTGTCATCAATCACCAAAAAGGGGGAGATTGTAAGTGCATCTAGTGCCACCCCTAGTTGGTTTTGGAGTATTGACGACAAACCTAGTTGAGGGACTAATGTGTTTGTGAGAATTGCAGGATAACACAGGTAGAAGTCCCTCATTGATTCGGTTTTACTACCAGAGATGACCCCTAAAAATGTATGAAGACATTGAAGTCAAAGGTGGTATATGAAGATATTCACATTGAAGACTATGACAAGAGAAGACACTATATGAAGCCTATGGAGCTCGAAGACTTAGATCTTTCATAGTTCTTTTTCTTTTGTGTTGAGTCATAGGAACCACCGTACTGTTAAGTGGGGTCCAAGAGAACCAGTCAGAATGACTGAAGTGATGCCTAAACCAAAAACCTATGTCTTCGAGTGAAGACTATGAGAGCGAATCTTGTCCAGAGTCGGACAAGTCAGCTTTGCTTGTAGCCCAAGTAAAGTTGCCGTGTGAGTTTGAAATCTGACCGTTGGAACACGTGCCAGTTCCTTAGTGACCCAGGGTCATTTCGGACAAATCAGGTCGGGTTGCCAAGTGGCTATAAATAGCCCACCCCCTACAACCATAAACGGTTGGCTGCTCAGATTGAGAGTACGGCTTTTGTCGTTTGAGAGCAACCCACCTCGAAGCCTTTGAGAGAGAATTCCTTGCGAGGATAAAGCCCTAACCACCAGAGCCAGAGAGAATTGGGCATTACTTAAGTCTTCTTGTCTGTGTGATCTGAAGACTTATTACACTTGAGGACTGTGCATCCTCCAGCCGGTTAAGCGTCGCGTTCTGAGCATCCAAGAGACATTGTGGATTGCCGGTGAACGAAGTCTGTGAAGGTTTGGGAGTCTACCTTGAAGACTTACCAGAGTGATTGGGCGAGGTCTATGTGACCTTAGCTCAAGGAGAATACGGTGAGGACTGGGTGTCCTGAGCTGCGTGTTCAGGACTGGGTGTCCGGGACCGGGTGTCTGGGACTGTGTGTCCTAAGGTTTAAATACCTAGCTGCTCCAACCAGACGTACAGTTGTCACAGCAACTGGAACTGGTCCAACAAATCATTGTCTTCAACGAGTCACTGGTTTCATCTTCACTTCCCTTTACTTACTGTTACTCCTTGTGAAGTCATTGTATGTTTGCACTATCATTTGTCTTCACTGAGTGACTGCGTGTTCTGTTTGGCTTCACAATATCTTCCTACCTGATCCTTACTACCTAGCTGCTATTAGTCTTTGTGCTTTCACTTCATTGAATACTTGACTATGGTTTGCCTAGTGTAGTCTACCTTCCGCTGCATGGTAATAGGTTTAATTTTATCGTTTGTCTTCAAAACTTCTATGTTCTGAAGACTTTCATAAAAATTGCCTATTCACCCCCCCTCTAGTCGATATAACGCACTTTCACAACATACAAGTGATCGTCCCAGAGAGTGACATGTGCCTGATGTAGACTTGCGATCCACTTTGTCACCAGCATAATCAGCATCCGTGAATCCAACCAGATCAAACTCTGAGCCCTTTGGATACCATAATCCTAGAGTTGGGGTGTGTGCCAAATATCGAAGAATTCGCTTCACAGCTAAGTGATGTGACTCCTTTGGTGTCGCTTGGAATCGAGCACACATGCAAACACTAAGCATAATATCTGGCCTAGATGCACATAGATAAAGCAAAGAACCAATCATGGAGCGGTATACCTTTTGATTGAACTCTTTACCATTGTCGTTGGGACCCAGATGATGCTTGGCTGGCATTGGCATCGTGAAGCCTTTGCAGTCTTGCATACCGAACTTCTTCAGACAATCTTTGAGATACTTCTCTTGAGATATGAAGATGCCGTTGCGTTGCTGTCGTATTTGGAGACCGAGGAAGAACTTCAGCTCTCCCATCATGGACATCTGATATTGCTCTTGCATCATATATCCAAACTCTTCACTCTACTTCTGATTGGTGCAGCCGAAGATAATGTCATCCACATATATTTGGCACACAAACAGTTCACCATCATATGTCTTCGTGAAGAGAGTGGGGTCTAGGGAACCAGGTATGAGGCCTTTGCTCTTCAGGAAGTATATGAGTGTGTCATACCAGGCCCGAGGGGCTTGTTTGAGGCCATACAGTGCCTTGTTGAGCTTGTATACCATGTCAGGATGTTTTGGATCTTCAAAGCCAGGCGGTTGTGCAACATACACTTCTTCTTCAATCTTGCCATTGAGAAAGGTGCTCTTCACATCCATTTGATATAGAAGTATGTTGTGATGATTGGCATAGGCCAGCAGTATACGTATGGCTTCAAGTCTAGCCACAGGAGCAAATGTTTCATCGAAGTCAATGCCTTCCACTTGAGTATATCCTTGAGCAACGAGACGAGCTTTGTTTCTGACAACTTGACCATGCTCATCTTGCTTGTTGCGGTATATCCATTTGGTGCTTGTTATTTTGTGCTTCCGAGGATCAGGACGCTTAACCAGTTCCCATACATTATTCAGCTCAAACTGTTGAAGCTCTTCTTGCATAGCTTGAATCCATTCAGGTTCCATGAAGGCTTCTTCAACTTTCTTGGGTTCTGTTATTGAGACGAATGCGAAGTGCCCACAGAAATTTGCCAGCTGAGTTGCCCTTGATCGAGTGAGCGGACCGGGTGCATTGATGCTGTCAATTATTCTCTCAATCTGCACTTCATTGGCAACATGAGGATGTACAGGGTGAAGGTTTTGCTCTTGCTGATCATTGTCATTGTTAGTGGGATTGTCTTCAGGCTGAGCATTGTCTTTAGGTTGATCAGGTGCGGAGATGATAAGTTCCTCTTCAGGTTGAGCTTCAGAGGGTATGATTTCTTCGGTTCCCATAAGCTTGATTGATTCGCTGGATGGAACTTCATCTAGCATATTTGGGAGGTGCTCTCTTTGTGAACCGTTAGTCTCATCAAACCGCACATCCACTGTTTCAACCACTTTATAATGAAAGAGATTGAAGACTCTGTAGGAGTGCGAATCCTTTCCATATCCAAGCATAAAACCCTCATGTGCTTTTGGTGCAAATTTTGAAGTGTGATGTGGATCCTTGATCCAGCACCTGGCACCAAATACTCTGAAGTAACTGACATTTGGCTTCTTGCCAGTAAGGAGCTCATAAGATGTCTTGTTCAGAAGCTTGTGAAGATAAACACGATTTATTGTATGGCATGCAGTATCAATGGCTTCAGGCCAGAATTTTCTTGGAGTCTTGTATTCATCAAGCATCGTTCGGGCCATCTCAATGAGTGTTCTGTTCTTGTGTTCGATGACGCCATTCTGCTGTGGGGTGTATGGGGCTGAGAATTCATGTGTGATGCCCAAGGTATCAAGATATGTATCAAGGCCAGTGTTCTTGAATTCAGTGCCATTGTCACTTCTGATGTGCTTTATCTTGGCGCCATAATTGTTCATTGCTCGATTGGCGAAGCGTCTGAAGACATCCTGCACTTCAGTCTTGTAGAGGATTATGTGCACCCAAGTATATCTAGAATAATCATCAACAATAACAAAGCCATAGAGGCAAGCAGTAGTAGTAAGAGTTGAGTAATGAGTGGGACCGAAAAGATCCATGTGGAGCAGTTTGAAGGGTCGAGTGGTTGTCATGATTGTCTTCGAGGGATGTTTGGCCCTCGTTGTCTTCCCTGCTTCACAGGCACCGCATAAGTGATCTTTCTTGAACTTGACACCCTCGATGCCTATGACATGCTTCTTCTTTGCAAGGGTGTGGAGGTTCCTCATGCCAGCATGCCCTAGCCTCCGATGCCAGAGCCAGCATTCTGAAGCCTTTGCTAGAAGACATATGGCAAGTTGTGGTCCTACCGAAAAATCTACCACGTACAAATCATCTTTCCGATACCCTTCAAACACTAGAGACTTGTCAGATTCCATTAGTACAAGGCAGCGATATTTTCGAAATATTACGATCATGTTCATATCGCAAAGCATTGAGACAGACATTAAGTTGAAGCCAAGGGATTCAACAAGCATGACTTTATCCATGTGTTGATCCTTTGAGATTGCAACTCTACCTAGACCCAATACCTTCATTTTACCAGTGTCAGCAAATGTGATGTGACTCTTGTTGGATGGACGTAAGGTTGAGTCCATAAGAAGGCTTCTTTTGCCAGTCATCTGGTTGGTACACCCACTATGAATAATCCATTCTGAAGTCGCTGGTGTCGTACCCTACAGTGCAGTTAGGGGGATAGGCTTCATGAAGAGAGTTGTGAAGCAAAAATATTTGACGAACCAGTGGGTTATGAAAGCTTAGATCCAGATTAGGACTGATAGGGAGAGTAGCAAGCGATTCAGGAACGAAGTACATAGTAAGACCATTCGGGCATTTGATCTTGCGCCCTACAAGATGTTTAAGGTCCCCAGCAATAGCGTCAGACGATTTTGGTTTTCTGCTGGAGACCTTTCCCTGCAAAAAAGAGTTAAGCTTTCTTAGCCACCCACATCTTCAAGGGTGGCTTAGAAGCAATAAGTCTAAGTGCAGCATCTGAGAACTTTGGCTTTGGAGCCCTAGCAAAAAGTCTTGCAGGCGGACAATAGTACTCATAAGAATAAGCAGAATAGTTCTTGGTCTTATGAACATGGCGGTTTGATGAACCGCTCTCATATTCATAGGCCTGAGTATGGTTTCCCTCCAAAACATTTGCGTTAGTGCGACTCAGGTGAGTCCTTTGTCTGTATGAAGCCTTTGGACCGTATGAAGCCTGTGGTCTAAGCTTTGTCTTCTTCACGTGTGGTGTCATGGTGACATTCACAGGAAGATTCTCCAGACACTTTTTCAGAACCCAGATCTTCTTCATAAGCGGTCCATTCCTGCAGTTAGTACCAATGTACCTGGAAAACACTTCACCATTCTAATTGTTAAACAGTTTATAGTTTGCATCAAAGGATTCATCAATGACAATGGGATTTGCACAAGAGAAGCCAGATAGATTGGATAGATCTGCTGAAGATTCCTTTGCAGCAACCCATGTGGTTTTGGGGTACTGCTCAGGTTTCCAGTAAGATCCATCAGCATTCATTTTCCTTATGAACTCAACACCCTCTTTCCTCGGGTTTTGGTTCAAGATCTGCTTTTTGAGGACATCACATAGTGTCTGATGCCCTTTAAGACTTTTGTACATGCCTGTTTCAAGCAATGTCTTCAACCTAGCATTCTCATCAGCAATAGCAGTGGAATCCTCAGCAGAGGGGTTAGTTCCCACATAAACAGTTGAAGATATTGCAACAGTGGCAGCAGTAGAACATTCAGCAACAGTAGTAGCATTATCACGCTCAATGCATTTAAGACATGGTGGTTCAAATCCTTCCTGAGCGGAACTGATCTGTTTGGCGTGAAGTGACTCATTTTCCTTTTGAATATCTTCATGAGCCGCTCTCAATTTCTCAAGATCTTGCTTCCTTTGAAGATAATCATAGGAAAGCTTTCATGAGTTGTTGAGAGCGTTTCATGACAACTTTCAAGTTCCTCATACTTAACGTGAAGATTTTTTATGTCTTCAATTAAGGACTCAGATCGAGTCATTTCAGCGCCTAACATATCATCGCTTTTGTCTAACAGATTTTGAATATGTTCCATGGCTTTCTGTTGTTCAGTTGCAATTTTAGCAAGTGTTTTGTAGCTGGGTTTTGAACCACAATCGGAGTCATCATCACTAGATGTTTGATAGTGAGTAGTGCGTGTGTTTACCTTGGCACCGCGTGCCATGAAGCAGTAGGTAGGAGCGGAGTAGTCCTTGTCATTTGCATCGGTGTCGGTGATGAATTCATTGTCTTCAGTGTTGAAGATGGACTTGGCAACGTATGCTGTAGCCAGACTTGCGACGCCAGAATCGGACTCCTCCTCAGACTCCACCTCCGCCTCCTCAGAAGCGGACTCCTCCTCTGAATCCATTTCCTTGCCAACAAACGCACGTGCCTTGCCAGATGAGCTCTTCTTGTGTGATGAAGACTTTGAAGAAGACTTGGAAGAAGACTTTGAGTATTTCTTCTTCTTGTCGTCAGAATCATATTCCTTGCTCTTCTTCTTCTTTTTGTTCTCATTGTTCCACTGCGGACACTCAAAGATGAAGTGGCCAGGTTTCTTGCACTTGTGACATGTTTTCTTCTTGTAGTCATGAGCAAAAGCTTCATCATTCCTTGAGCTTGATCGGGAAGACTTTCTGAAGCCTTTCTTCTTGGTGAATTTTTGGAAATTCTTCACAAGCATAGCAAGTTCCCTTCCAATGTCTTCAAGATCATCAGAACTGCTGTCAGATTCTTCTTCAAATGAGGAGACAGCTTTTGCCTTCAAGGCACGAGTTCACCCATAGTTTGGACCGTAGATATCTCTTTTATCAGAAAGCTGAAACTCATGTGTGTTGAGACTCTCAAGTATGTCAGACGGATCGAGTGTCTTGAAATCAGGACGTTCTTGAATCATCAGGGCTAGGGTGTCAAACGAACTGTCAAGTGATCTCAGTAGTGTCTTGACGACTTCATGCTTGGTGATCTCAGTAGCGCCAAGGGCTTGAAGCTCATTCGTGATGTTAGTGAGTCGATCAAATGTGAGCTGGACATTCTCATTGTCATTTCTCTTGAAGTAGTTGAAGAGGTTGCAAAGGACACTAATTCTCTGATCTCTCTGGGTTGAGACGCCTTCATTGACCTTGGAGAGCCAGTCCCAGACTAGCTTAGATGTTTCCAAAGCACTCACGCGGCCATACTGTCCTTTGGTCAGATGACCACAGATGATATTCTTGGCAGTAGAGTCCAGTTGAACGAACTTCTTGACGTCAGCAGCAGTGACACCTTCTCCAGCCTTGGGAACGCCGTTCTTGACGACATACCATAGGTCGAAGTCAATGGCTTCAAGATGCATGTGCATCTTATTCTTCCAGTAGGGATATTCAGTTCCATCAAAGATGGGGCACGCAGCGGAGACTTTGATTATCCCTGCAGTCGACATAGCTAAAACTCCAGGTGGTTAAACCGAATCACACAGAACAAGGGAGTACCTTGCTCTGATACCAATTGAAAGTGTGTTATATCGACTAGAGGGGGGCTAAATAGGCGATTTTTATGAAAGTCTTCAAAACGTGGAAGTTATGAAGACAAACGATAGAAATAAACCTATTACCCTACAGCGGAAGGTAGATTACACTAGGCAAGCCATAGTCAAGTATTCAATAGAGTGAAAGCACAATGACTAATAGCAGCAATGTAGTAAGGATCAGGTAGGAAGATATTATGAAGCCAAATAGAACACGCCGTCACTCAGTGAAGATAAAAGATAGTGCAATCATACAATGACTTCACAAGGAGTAACAGTACGTAAAGAGAAGGGAAGGATGAAACCAGTGACTCGTTGAAGACAATGATGTGTTGGACCAGTTCTAGTTGCTGTGACAACTGTACGTCTGGTTAGGGCAGCTAGGTATTTAAACCTGAGGACACACAGCCCCGGACACCCAGTCCTGAACACGCAGCTCAGGACACCCAGTCCTCACCGTATTCCCCTTGAGCTAAGGTCACACAGACCTCGCCCAATCACTCTGGTAAGTCTTCAAGGTAGACTCCCAAACCTTCACAGACTTCGTTCACCGGCAATCCACAATGTCTCTTGGATGCTCAGAACGCGACGCCTAACCGGCTGGAGGATTCACAGTCCTCAAGTGTAATAAGTCTTCAGATCACACAGACAAGAAGACTTAAGTGATGCCTAATTCTCTTTGGCTCTGGGTGGTTAGGGCTTTATCCTCGCAAGGAATTCTCTCTCAAAAGCTTCGAGGTGGGTTGCTCTCAAATGACAAAAGCCATATACTCACTCTGAGCAGTCAATTGTTTTTGGTTATAGGGGGTGGGATATTTATAGCCACTAGGCAACCCGACCTGATTTGTCCGAAATAACCCTGGGTCACTAAGGAACTGACACGTGTTCCAACGGTCAGCTTTCAAACTCACACGACAACTTTACTTGGGCTACAAGCAAAGCTGACTTGTCCGACTCTGGACAAGATTCGCTCTCATAGTCTTCACTCGAAGACATAGATTTTGGTTAAGCATCACTTCAGTCATTCTGACTGGTTCTCTTGGACCCCACTTAACAGTACGGTGGTTCCTATGACTCAACAAAGAAGAATAAAAAGAACTACGAAAGATCTAAGTCTTCGAGCTCCATAAGCTTCATGCGATGTCTTCTCTTGTCATAGTCTTCAATGTGAATATCTTCATATACCACCTTTGACTTCAATGTCTTCATACATTTTTAGGGGTCATCTCTGGTAGGAAAACCGAATCAATGAGGGACTTCTACCTGTGTTATCCTGCAATTCTCACAAACACATTAGTCCCTCAACTAGGTTTGTCGTCAATACTCCAAAACCAACTAGGGGTGGCACTAGATGCACTTACAGCTGGTAAGCAGTATGACTTATATCGCCCACAACTCACTTGTGTTCTACTCGTGCATATAACATCAATGCATAAAACTAGGCTCTGATACCACTGTTGGGGAACGTAGTAATTTCAAAAAAAATCCTACGCACACGCAAGATCATGGTGATGCATAGCAACGAGAGGGGAGAGTGTTGTCCATGTACCCTCATAGACCGAAAGCGGAAGCGTTAGCACAACGCGGTTGATGTAGTCATACGTCTTCACGATCCGACCGATCAAGTACCGAACGTACGGCACCTCCGAGTTCAGCACATGTTCAGCGTGATGACGTCCCTCGAACTCCGATCCAGCCGAGTGTTGAGGGAGAGTTTCGTCAGCACGACGGTGTGGTGACGATGTTGATGTTCTACCGACGGAGGGCTTTGCCTAAGCACCACTACAATATTATCGAGGTGGACTATGATGGAGGGGGGCACCGCACACGGCTAAGAGATCAATGATCAATTGTTGTGTCTATGGGGTGCCCCCTGCCCCCATATATAAAGGAGCAAGGGGGTGCGGCCGGCCATAGGAGGAGGCGCGCAGGAGGAGTCCTACTCCCACCGGGAGTAGGACTCCCCACCTTTTTCCTAGTTGGATTAGGACCTGGGGGGAAGGAGTGGAGGAGAAGGAAGGAAGGGGGGCGCCGCTCCCCTCTCCTTGTCCTATTCGGACTAGGGGGGAGGGGCGCGCGGCCAGCCCTTGCCTCCTATCCTCTCTTCCACCTAGGCCCACTAAGGCCCATTTGATTCCTAGGGGGTTCCGGTAACCTCCCGGTACTCCGGTAAAATCCTGATTTTACCCGGAACACTTCCGATATCCAAACATAGGCTTCCAATGTATCAATCTTCATGTCTCAACCATTTCGAGACTCCTTGTCATGTCCGTGATCACATCCGGGACTCCGAACAACCTTCGGTACATCAAAACATATAAACTCATAATATAACTGTCATCGTAACGTTAAGCGTGCGGACCCTACGGGTTCGAGAACTATGTAGACATGACCGAGACACGTCTCCGTTCAATAACCAATAGCGGAACCTGGATGCTCATATTGGCTCCTACATATTCTACGAAGATCTTTATCGGTCAGACCGCATAACAAAATATGTTGTTCCCTTTGTCATCGGTATGTTACTTGCCCGAGATTCGATCATCGGTATCTCAATACCTAGTTCAATCTCATTACCAACAAGTCTCTTTACTTGTTCCGTAATACATCATCCCGCAACTAACTCATTAGTTGCAATGCTTGCAAGGCTTAAGTGATGTGCATTACCGAGAGGGCCCAGAGATACCTTTCCGACAATCGGAGTGACAAATCCTAACCTCGAAATACGCCAACCCAACAAGTACCTTCGGAGACACCTGTAGAGCATGTTTATAATCATCCAGTTACGTTGTGACGTTTGGTAGCACACAAAGTGTTCCTCTGGTAAACGGGAGTTGCATAATCTCATAGTCATAGGAACACGTATAAGTCATGAAGAAAGCAATAGCAACATACTAAAGGACCGTGTGCTAAGCTAACGGAATGGGTCATGTCAATCACATCATTCTCCTAATGATGTGATCCCGTTAATCAAATGACAACCCATGTCAATGGCTAGAAAACTTAACCATCTTTGATCAACGAGCTAGTCAAGTATAGGCGTACTAGTGACACTCTGTTTGTCTATGTATTCACACATGTATTATGTTTCCGGTTAATACAATTCTAGCATGAATAATAAACATTTATCATGATATAAGGAAATAAATAATAACTTTATTATTGCCTCTAGGGCATATTTCCTTCACTTTACTCAAATTAAGGCAAACAACAAGTTTAAGCATTTTGAACATGGATGAAAGTTGCAAATTATGAAACTAAAAGAAATTCTAAGCAAGTTACATATATAAAACATTTTAAACCGATGCACGGTTGTGGAGTTATTATATGCATGAAGTTTATGGGTTTTTCTACAAAACTGGCATTCTCTGGATAAATAGAAAAATTCGCAGACGCTAAAAAAACATACATGGGCCGAATCTGGCTGGCCCAACAGGTGAAAAAAAACAAGAGGAGGGGCACTAGGGTGTGGCCTCACCCAGTGGGCCTTGGCCCGTTAGTGGAGAAGGGAGCAACAGGCCGGCGTGGCTGGGCCGGACGAGCAAGATGAGGCCAGGCATGGGCGTGTGGGCGTCGTGTGTACTGAACCGGTCAAGAAGCCGCTGGCACAAACGGGTGCTAGTCGTCTTCGACAGAGCAAGCAGCGGCAGCGGCAGGACTTGGCAGCACCGGCGGCAGGGGAGGCACGAACTCATCCGGATCAAGGTGAAGCAGGGTGTTGGGGAGGTGCCTCGGCAGCATGGCATCCTCCGGGTGCTGCATTGGGAGGCCAAGAGAGAGGCAGATGTGAGGCAGGGAAGGTGCAGGGGAAAACACAGGAGCTGCAGGGCATCTCACCGACGACAAGGAGGAGCCCCAGCGGTGGTTTGGAATGGCAAAAACGGACGGATCCGAGGATGGGCGGATGGATCAGGTGGTCGAGGTGCAGCGGAGACAAGCCGACAGCTTGGCCTTGGGACGGTGGCTTGGCGCTCCTCGGACGACCTTCGTGGCGGCGAAGGACGGGGCTTGACGTCCGGGGCTTGGAGCTCGAAACGGAAGGCGCCATGGAGGCTCCTGCTGGAGGTGGTCACCGGAGCGGCGAGGCAGCGGGGAGGCTCGGCTAGCCGCGGGATATGGAGGCGTATGGGGCTGCGGTTGTGGATGTCGGCGCTCCTAGACAGAGATGCGACGGGGTTAGGAGCATCAGGTGCATAGAGAGTGAGAGGGCAGGGAAGGAGGCGTGGTTGGCCCGCTGCTCACCGGAGCTTGTCGGTGGCGGCGAAACAACGACGGGGCCGAGCAGAGGGAGTGTACAGGAGGATCTCCAGAGGAAACTCCTCTCCTGGCGCGCGAGGAGGATTTCCTCTCCTTGGATCATGTGCGCTAGGCAGAGCAGGAGGGGGGATCGAGTGTTGTTGGGGATGAGGGAGATCGAGCGCTGCTGTTGGTTGGTTCGATTTCGGTGGGGATTGGCCGGTGCTGAAAAATTAGGAGGGAGGGGACTGGTTGTCTAGATCGGGGAAGGATCCCGAGAGAACAGTGGCGGTGGCAAACATGGGTGGATAGTACAGCTCGCTAGGTTTTAGGGTTGGACCTCTTTTATAGCAAAAGAAATTTAGGAAGGGGCTAGAATGACCCTTCGATTTAGATCGAACGATTGAGATGATTAGGTTGGGGGAGTCCAACAAATAAATGGAGATGTTTTAGGGATGTTAGGGGATGATCCGGATCCATCGGTAACAACAACCCGGGTTGGATTCAGAACAACTTTTGGACGCGCGCGAAGGGGTCTGAGAACTGTGCGGAGAGGGGGGGTCTGACAAAGGCCACAGAGGCAAGGGGGGTTTGATGGGCTCAGAGAAGAGAGAGAAAAGAGCGGTCCGAGAGAAAGTGAGAAACGACAACGATGATGGATGCATGTTTTTTTTAAATGACGGCAATGAAGTGCCGATGCAATCCTATGAGATGAGATGCAACAAACAAATAAAACACATAACGAATCTCGAAAATCATGGAAGGCATCTGAAGCTCTGGTCTTGGGGCGTTACAACATTCCACCACTACAAGAGGATCTCGTCCCGAGATCTAGGATGGCACCGGAGGGAGACGGAAGAGGAAGAGAAGAGGTAAAACTAAGTTGCTTATTTGACAAACGAGTGAAACCAAAGAACCTTGCAAGGTTGAACAAATTGAAAGAAAGAATACAACGAAGAAGAACAAAGTTGAAAACACTCCGTTAGAAAAAAGGAACAAGGAACAATACTAGAACCTTGTAGGTTGAAAGACATAAGAAAAGTGTTACAATGGACAAGAAGTACATTCAAGAACTCCGGTTGAAACGAGATGTACAAGGAAAAGGAACGATAAGGATCAATTACGACAACACTCCGGTTAAAATAGGATAGAGAAGGAATAAGAATGATATAATTTGGACAGCACTCCGACTGTAAATGGAAGGAATTGAACATGAACTTGGGAAGATTGGAATATAGTTGACGAAATCACCAACACACTGCCTCCAAAACAATTAAAAGAATGACACAAGGGGTAAGAAAGATTTCAGGCAGCACTCCGGTTGAGAAGGGAGGCAAAACTTGATAAGATCAGAGAACTTGAATGGAGGACACAACACTCCGATTGAATGGATAAGAAAAGGAAAAAACATGATCTTTGATAACACAAGATGATGGTTAGAAGGGAGTTAAATCACAATGCCTTTGGAACGAGAGAATAGAATCTAGATTGATGGAACGAAAAGAATGGGGAAGAAAATGACAACTCCTCCCACAAATAAATTTGAAAGAAACATCCTTACGAAGAAGGCTTGAACGGAGTTGTTGAAAAAAATCAATGATACGTCTCCAACGTATCTATAATTTATGAAGTATTCATGCTATTATATTATCAACCTTGGATGTTTTATATGCATTTATATGATATTTTATATGATTTTGGGACTAACCTACTAACCTAGTGCCCAGTGCCAGTTTCTGTTTTTTTCCTTGTTATTGAGTTTTACAGAAAAGGAATATCAAACGGAGTCCAATTGATGTGCCAATTTTTGATGATTTTTTATGGACCAAAAGAAGACCCCGGGGTAAAAGAGTTAGGCCAGGAGAGTCCTGGGGCGTCCACGAGGATGCCCCCCCCAGGCGCGTGGGCCTGCCTCGTGGACGCCTCGGGCACCTCCTTGATGTGAGACCGGCGCCAAAAATTTCTATAAATACAAAAACCTCGGAAAATTAACCTACATTGGGAGTTCCGCCGCCAGAAACCTTCATGGCCACCGAAAACCAGTCTAGGCCCTCTCCGGCACCCTGCCGGAGGGGGCCATCATCACCGGAGGGCATGGAGGAGGATCCCGGAGGGGCCATCATCACCATGAAGGGCAAGGACCAGAGGGAGAACCCCTCCCCATCTAGGAGGAGGTCGTGAAGGAGGAAGCACAAGGGGGAGAACTTCTCCTCCTCTTTCTTGGTGGCACCGGAGTGCCATCGAGAGGGGAATCATCGCTGCGGTGATCGTCTTCATCAACATCACCATCCTCATCTCTTTTACGCGGTCCACTCTCCTGCACCCCGCTATAATCCCTACTTGAACATGGTGCTTTATGCCACATATTATGACCCAATGATGTGTTGCCATCCTATGATGTTTTGAGTAGATATCCTTTGTCTTTGGGTTGATTGATGATCTAGATTGATATGAGTTGTATGTTTTACTTTTGTGCTGTCCTATGGTGCCCTTTGTGTCGTGCAAGCGCGAGGGATTCCCTCTGTAGTGTGTTGCAATACGTTTATGATTCGCTTATAGTGTGTTGCGTGAGTGACTGAAACACAAACCCGAGTAAGGGGGTTGTTGCGTATGGGATAAAGAGGACTTGATGCTTTAATGCTATGGTTGGGTTTTACCTTAATGATATTTAGTAGTTGTGGATGCTTGCTAGATTTCCAATCATAAGTGCTTATGATCCAAGTAGAGAAAGTATGTTAGCTTATGCCTCTCCCTCATATGAAACTGCAATAGTGATTACCAGTCTTGTTAACGATTGCCTGGGACAATTTCGCACACCGATCCACCATTATTCCACACTCACTATTTATAATATTTAGTAATATATTCTAACTTTATGATAACAACACCTACTTTCATTTTTAGCTCTCCGATATCATGCAAAGTTATCCACTTCATACCCACAACGTAGTTTTATTTCTCGTTTCTAGTTGGAAGCAAATGTTCGGTGTACGTAGAGTCGTATCAGTGGCTGAGAGGGCTTGAGAGAATATTGATCTTACCTTCGGCTCCTTGTGGATTAGACACTCCATACTTGTCACTTCCACCTTTGGAAATTGCTACGATGATTCCCTGCACTTGGGGATTATCAAGCTCTTTTCTGGCGCCGTTGTCGGGGAGCAATAGCGTGGGGTTGATATTCTCGTGTGTGCTTGTTTGCTTTCTTCACTAAGTAGATTTTTGTTTTTCCCTTTTTGTTTCTGTTTAGTTGTGGGTGAAACATACAAAAAAATTAAAAGAATGAAAATACCATAAAAAATACTTGCCTCTCATGCCTAAAAAGTTTTTCAAAAAGAGAAGTGATTGGAAAGTTATGCATTGAAGAAGTGAGGGTCGACCTTGAGCACTTGTGTTCATGCTCACGGAAAAAATGTAGAATTTTTCATGGAAGTTTATTTGTAAATAATTATCCCCTTATATATAACCATTGTATTATAAAAATAATGTGCCAGGCTTTGGTTTTAGGATGATTAGATTGCTTGTTTACTATGTGTAGAACAAAAAAGAGAAACTTTGGCTGTAGCGCCTGATTTTAGATTTTTTTACTGGAAAGTCAAATGGGTCTGAAACTTTTTGAACATTACTTCTGTATAAATTTTTCAAATTTTCAAATTTATTTCATAATTTTTGGAGTTACAGAAGTTTACTGAACCTTCAGAATACTACAGACTGTCCTGTTTTAGTCAGATTCTGTTTTTCGTGTGTTGTTTGCTTATTTTGATGAATCTATGGGTAGTATCGGGGGGTATGAACCATGGTGAAGTTGGAATACAGTAGATATAGTTCTAATATGACATTGGAATGAGTTTGCAACAGTACCTAAAGGTAGTGATTTGCTTTATTATACTAACAGATCTCACAAAGTTTTTGTTAAAGTTTTTTGTGGATGAAGTGTTCGAAGAACGAGGAGTTACCAATGTGAGAAGAATAAAGAGAGGCAAGAGCTCAAGCTTGGGGATGTCCAAGGCATCCCAAGTAAATATTCTAAGGATAGTCAAGAATCTAACCTTGGGGATGCCCCGGTTGGCATCCCATCTTTCTTCTTCAACAATTATCGATATACCTCGGTTTTTGTTTCGTTCACATGATTTGTGTCCTTCGTGTTTTTTGTTCTTCCTTTATGAACCATACTAGTATGAGATAGACCTTCATTGATTTATAGAATGCTTCATGTGCTTCACTTATATCTTTTAAGTATGATCTTATAGAATTGCTCTTTGTGCTTCACTTAAATCTTTTGAGTATGGTATTATAGAATGCTTCGTGTGCTTCACTCATACATTTTGAGCTTGGACATTGGATAGCTTATATTAATTTTAGAATGCTCCATGAACTTCACTTATATCTTTTGGAGTATGAATAATACTATCATCTAAGGCGGGTTTGGAAGAGTGTCAACTTTAGGAACTAGTGATCCCGCCATTTCGAATGAGGAGAATTTTGCTTATGTGGAGAGTAGTAAAATTTCTATGCTCGTAGATCATGAAAAGAATGCTTTATGTGATGGTAATATTTTTGAACTCATTCATGATGCTACTAAAAATTATTATGAGGGAGGAATACATGCTTGTAGGAGTGCAATAATATCAAGTTTTCCTCTCTATGTGCTTAAAGTTTTGAAGTTATACTTGTTTTACCTTCCTATGCTAGTTGATTCTTATTCCCATAAATTGTGTGCTCACAAAATCCCTAGGCATAGTAAGTGGGTTAGGTTTAAATGTGCTAGTCATATTCTTCATTATGCTCTCTTTATGTTCAAGTCTTATCTTTCATGTGAGCATCATTGAAATCATCATGCCTAGCTAAAAGGCATTAAAGAAAAGCGCTTGTTGGGAGACAACCCAATATTTACCCTTTTGTTTCAATAAAGTGCCAAGTAAGACCTTTGGGAATACTTAGGTGAAAGTTAATGTGATCTTGCTGTAAAAAACAGAAACTTTGCGCTCACAAGATTAGCTGCCATGTTTTACAGAAGAGTGCTTTGGTGCTGATTATTTTTGCATAAGATTAATAGACAAATTCCTCACGTCTGCCAATTTATTTCATAATTTTTTGAGTAGCATAAGTATGGTTAGTGTTCAGATCATTACAGACTGTTCTGTTTCTAACAGATTCTGTTTTCATTGCATAGTTTGCTTGTTTTCTAGTTTCTATGACTTATATTCCTCAATATAAATTGTAGAAATGATATTGTACAGTAGGCATTGTGTGAGAACAATTATGATCTTTGTCTTTGACAGTACCAAGCTGAATGGTTTACTCTTTATCATACTAACCTATCTCACGAAGTTCCGTTAAGTTTTGTGTGATTGAAGTTTTCAAGCTTTGGGTGAGATGTCGATATGAGGAGAATAAGGAGTGGAAAGACCATAATCTTGGGGATGCCCAAGGCACCCCAAGGTAATATTCAAGGAAGACTCAAGCGCCTAAGCTTGGGGATGCCCCGGAAGGCATCCCCTCTTTCGTCTTCAAAAACTATCGGTATACCTTACTCGGAGCTATATTTTTATTCGTCACATGATATGTGTTTTGCTTGGAGCATATTTTCAATTTTACTTGATGTTTGAATAAAACATTGGATCTGAAATATTAAATGAAAAGTAATCCTCCCATGGCTAGTTAATTATTTGACTACTCGGTGTCCTTCACTATTATCTTTTGGAGTAGTTTGTCATTTACTCACGTGCTTCACGTATATCCTATGAGTAAATGGTTGAATAATTGAATATCAGAAATCTGAATTTATATATATTTCATATGCTTATACCATGGGGAGTAATGATTTCACATAGAATAAGTATATGTAGTAAACTTATTGAAAGTTAGCAAACGTAGAATTGGTCACTTGAACAATTCATGAAAGAATATTGAAGGAAGAGAGATTTCACATATAAATATACTATCTTGGACATCTTTTGTAGTTGTGAGCACTCATTAAAATATGACATGCTAAAAGGTTGATGTCAGACAAGGAAGACAATGTAATGGGTTATGTTTTCTTATATCCGAAATAAAGTATATTGTCTTGGATCATCCAACATGTTGAGCTGCTTTTCCCCCTCATGCTAGCCAAATTCTTTGCACCAAGTAGAGATACTACTTGTGCTTCCAAACATTCCTTAAACTAGTTTTGCCAGGAGAGTCCACCATACCTACCGATGGATTGAGTAAGATCCTTCAAGTAATTTGTCATCGGTGCATGCAATAAAAAAATTTCCCTCTAAATATGTATGATCTATTAATGTGGAGAAAATTAGCTTTATATGATCTTGTGATGTGGAAGAAATAAAAGCGACGGACTGCATAATAAAGGTCCACATCACAAGTGGCAATATAAAGTGACGTTCTTTTGCATTAAGATTTTGTGCATCCAACCATAAAAGCACATGACAACCTCTGCTTCCCTCTGCGAAGGGCCTATCTTTTACTTTTATCTTCTACCCTTATGCAAGAGTCATGCCTTTCCTTTTTACATTTTATCCTTTGGCAAGCACATTGTGTTGGAATGATAATGATATATATATATATATATCCAATTGGATGTAAGTTTTATGAACTATTATTGTTGACATTACCCTTGAGGTGGTTGGGAGGCGAATCTATAAGCCCCTATCTTTCTTTGTGTCCAATTAAAACTTTGAACCCATAAATATCACGTGAGTGTTAGCAATTGTGAAAGACTAAATGATAGTTGAGTATGTGGAGTTTGCTAAATCAAAGCTCTGACATAGACCCTTCCTGAAAATAAGATGAATTGCAATTGTTTGATGACTGAGAATATAGTTTGTTAGTTTCAAGAAAGTTTATGATCTATACTTTAATATGTGAATAGCTTGTTACTTGATCATGAAAAGTTTTATGAATATGAGCTACTGTTATGATATATAATGATGCTATAAAAAGTGATTGAAACTATCATTAATGAAACTTATGCACTTGCTAGCATTCACACTTCATAAATTATTTCTTTTATCATTTACCTACTCGAGGACGAGCAGGAATTAAGCTTGGGGATGCTGATACATCTCCAACGTATCTATAATTTATGAAGTAATCATGCTATTATATTATCAACCTTGGATGTTTTATATGCATTTATATGCTATTTTATATGATTTTTGGGACTAACCTATTAACCTAGTGCCCAGTGCCAGTTTCTGTTTTTTCCTTGTTTATGAGTTTTAAAGAAAAGGAATATTAAACAGAGTCCAATTGACGTGCCAATTTTTGACGATTTTTTATGGACCAAAAGAAGACCCCGGAGTAAAAGAGTTGGGCCAGGAGAGTCCCGGGGTGTCCAAGAGGGTGGGG
>NC_041384.1:582783672-582789648 GCF_002162155.2 Triticum dicoccoides | reverse complement strand
GTGTGGGCCTGGCTCGTGGACGCCTCGGGCACCTCCTTGACGTGAGATCGACGCCAAAAATTCCTATAAATACAGAAACCTCGGAAAATTAACCTAGATCGGGAGTTCTGCCGCCAGAAGCCTCCGTAGCCACCGAAAACCAGTCTAGGCCCTCTTCGGCACCTTGCTGGAGGGGGCCATCATCACCGGAGGGCATGGAGGAGGATCCCAGAGGGGCCATCATCACCATGAAGGCCAAGGATCAAAGGGAGAACCTCTCCCCATCTAGGGGAGGCCATGGAGGTGGAAGCACAAGGGGGAGAACTTCTCCCCCTCTCTCTTGGTGGCACCGGAGTGCCATCGAGAGGGCAATCATCGTTGCGGTGATCGTCTTCATCAACATCACCATCATCATCACCATCCTCATCTCTTTTACGCGGTCCACTCTCCCGCACCCCGCTGTAATCCCTACTTGAACATGGTGCTTTATGCCACATATTATGATCCAATGATGTGTTGCCACCCTATGATGTTTTGAGTAGATATCCTTTGTCTTTGGGTTGATTGATGATCTAGATTGGTATGAGTTGTATGTTTTACTTTGGTGCTATCCTATGGTGCCCTCCATGTCGCGCAAGCGTGAGGGATTCCCGATGTAGGGTGTTGCAATACGTTTATGATTCGCTTATAGTGAGTTGCTTGAGTGACTGAAACACAAACCTGAGTAAGGGGGTTGTTGCGTATGGGATAAAGAGGACTTGATGCTTTAATGCTATGGTTGGGTTTTACCTTAATGATCTTTAGTAGTTGCGGATGCTTGCTAGAGTTCCAATCATAAGTGCATATGATCCAAGTAGAGAAAGTATGTTAGCTTATGCCTCTCCCTCATATGAAACTGCAATAGTGATTAGCGGTCTTGTTAACGATTGCCTAGGACAATTCCACACACCGATCCACCATTATTCCACACTCGCTATTCATAATATTTAGTAATATATTCTAAATTTATGATAGCAGCACCTACTTTCATTTTTAGCTCTCCGATATCATGCAAAGTTATCCACTTCATACCCACAACGTAGTATTTCTCGTTTCTAGTTGGAAGCAAACGTTCGGTGTACGTAGAGTCGTATCAGTGGCATATAGGGCTTGACAGAATATTGATCTTACCTTTAGCTCCTTGTGGGTTCGACACTCCATACTTATCACTTCCACCTTTGGAAATTGCTACGATGATTCCCTGCACTTGGGAATTATCAATCAACCATGAAAATAATAAGCTGCTTGTGGGCTTATAAAAACATCTCAAACTTGAGGTGAAATTCTGCCACAAACGAAAATAATAGATTGGATTGATATCAACAAGAAGACGAGTATCTTATTTCACCGGGAGGATAAATGAAGAACTTGGGTCATTTATAAGCACCATAAATAGCAACAATCCTTAGGGAAAGCTTTAGGTGAAATATAACCCAAGATAACTCCAATGAAGAGATTGATGGATTGAGAAGAGCTCATGCTCGAAGAAATTGATGGGTTTAACTATGTCATTCTTGACAACTGTTGAATCATGACACACGAAGGGAAATTGTCAAGAGTGACATAACACCACCTCAAAAGATAAGGTAGAAAGAATTGCACTTCGAAATGCAAGAAGAAGAATACTTGAACTCCTTAGAACAAAACACGTGTTGAACACCATCTTTATTTTAGAGTATAGCTTGGCGGATCTTAGCTTCGAGAGAAATCTTGAAGAACAATTGAAGAATGAAAGGAATCCTTGACGAACAACCATGTAGAGCCTCCATGAAGAACTCCGGTAATAAAAGGATCATAAAAAAGAAAGAGAAGTTGAGAACACAAGGTGAAGCCTTGCAATGATTTAGATGGAGCTTCGCAACGATGTAACCGAGAAAACTTGGAACTCTAGAAAAGAAAGATGAGCAATTGAAACCAAGAATTTTGATGAACCTTCGGAATAAGGAATTGAATTTACTCAACGAAACAAGAATTAGAATTACATTATGCTTATCCTTCACCAATTAAAATTGATGACAAGCAAACAGATTTGGCATACTACTTATTCTTGTGGAAAGGATTAAGAGAGATATAGCGCAAACTTGAATAAGGTCTTCAACGAATCTTCGGTAGGATTTGAAAGAACGAATGAGTTGATACGATAACGAAGGAAGAGAAATATTGAACGAACCACCATAAGAATTGAAAACGAACGAAGTAAAGGGATGAATCACCGGTAAGAATTTGAAAATGAATGACGATACTTGGGGAAATTTAGATACAAGATAATGAAGATATCACCAGCTGATTAGAGGTAACTCCAACGATACACCGGTAAGATTTGGAGAATGATAGCTGAAAGCTGGAATGAATAATTCTGAGATGATGGGCTCCGGAGAATCAAACTGAAAAGACTCCTGAATTGCTCCAGATGGGTGAAAAGAATTCTCACAATCGAAAACAATTATGAGAGGATGGCATGAAGTTAGAACCATGAATCTTCATGAGAATGGACCAAGATTTTAGGAGAAATCTCTTGCTTGGTCTTCAAATGTTGAGAATGATGATGAGAACCACCATGACAAATGATGAGACACTCCGGAACAATGAGGTATAGAAATATTGAACCAACGATGAAAAAAATTGAAAGCGATATTGGAGAAGGCAATTGACTGATGAAAATTCATTCTTACGCCAAACTTTAGAAGATTTGAGAATAACTCCAAAAAATAGAAGAGTCGGGTAAGATCCTGGGAAAAGACCTGTGGGTTAGGGCCCACTCAAAAGAAACATCTTTGAACGATTTAAAAGATAGATTGTGTCGGTTGAGTTAAATGGCTTGAATGAGGTAACAACCTCGAAATAGTTTCAATTGATGCGGAGTGGAAACACGAATCTTGAAAGATATCTTCAGCACTTCGGAACAATTGAATAGCAAACGGGGAATGATTATGAGGTGCACCGGTATTAGAAAGCATTTGAAATGAGGAAAAGGGATATGATCAACACCAAAAGCTTGCATTGAAAACACCGAAAAAGAAAAGAGAACGAAGAATGATAAACTTGTAGCTTCCTTAGTATCTTCCCGAGAATCGCCGGATAAGAACATTGACGGAAAAGAATGGAGAGACTTCCCATCAATAAAAAGGTTACTTGGTTAAGAAATCTGAGTCCTTGAAGAAAAGGGTGGGAGGGCGGGAAAACAAAGGCAACTTGGGTAGATGGAAAGGATACAGTTGAGAAAACTTAGAGTTGATCTTGCGGATGTTGAAAATGATCAGATCCACTTGAAGGGAAGCACGTCGGATGAAAAGGATTGACAAAACAATCTCGACGATCAAGAAGGTTTAGTATTCCCATAGAAATATGAGAACACCGTTTAGAAAAGGTATGGAATCAACATTTGAGTTCGAAGCAACTCGAATACCACAACAAAAACAAAACAAGGATTGGCTTGCAAAATAAGACGGAACAAACATATGATAGATCCCATATCGTATCATGTGTCTGTTGGAAAGATATCCTATGTGATACTTGAATTCCCACCTATAAACTCCTGAAACTTTCTGGTTATGCAATCAGGTGTTGGGGATATAGGGGAAGCATAATATCTCACCCAAACTAACAATCCCTACATCCAGCTGTATCCATCCTTCAACAAATAACCAAGAAACCTTTGGAAATCGTGTACCTCAACCTTTAAAAAGCATCCATTATACGAGTTATGGCAATACTCCCAAACTCCCGCCCTAGTACTGGGTGGCGTCGAGGTTATCTCACCAACAACTGTATAAAAGAGATTTTCGATGTCGGCGAACTCAGGTATTCCAGAACTGCAACGATAAAATTGTGACGGCAACACCTCGGAGCTCAACTCCCCGGGACACTGCCACAACCCCTAAATGTCAGGAGGCACCAAGAACAATGTTCTCGTCACAAGACTATCGGAACGATTCCAAGATACCCGCGTGATCCTAAAAAAATTCGTGAAATTTGAGGAGAGGAAAGTTAAAACTTCTACGTTAGGAGGCCTCACCAGAGCGACGAAGGGACTGAGGAGTAAAAAGAATCCTACTCTCTGATGTATATAATCCTAAGACTCAAAACATTTTGTTCTAGACTCAACAACATCAGCGATTCGATCAAGCAGGGGGCTCCTAAGTCGGGGATGGCTCTGATTACCAACTTGTAACGCCCATGATGCGGCTATATCTCCCACGTGTCGAGGCACAACTTAGAGGCATAATCGCATGGTGGTTTAGTCGCAAGAGGGGTAATCTTCGCACAATCCCATGTACTGAATAAGAAAGGGATGAAGAGTTGGCTTACAATCGCCACTTCACACAAATAATAAGATAAACATACACCATCCAGAGTACAAACAAGGTCTGACTACGGAACCAAAATAAAAGAAGACAACCCCAAATGCTAGATCCCCGATCGTCCCGACTGGGCACCACTACCGATCAACCGGATAAGACACAAAACAACGATCAAGATATTGATTGAGCTCCAACTTGGGCTCGGTTGCGTCACCTGCACTGGTATCATCGGCACCTGCAACTGTTTGGAAGTATCCGTGAGTCACGAGGACTCAACAATCTCACACCCGCGAGATCAAGACTATTTAAGCTTATGGGTAGGAGAAGGTAATGAGGTGGAGCTGTAGCAAGCACTAAGAATATATGGTGCCTAACATACGCAAATAAGAGCGAGAAGAGAAGCAATGCAACGGTCGAGAAGCTAGAAGTGACCAATGAGTGATCCTGAAACTTCTTACGTTCAAGCATAACACAAGACTGTGTTCACTTCCCAGACTCCGCCGAAAAGAGACCATCACGGCTACACACGCGGTTGATTCATTTTAATTAAGTCAAGTGTCAAGTTCTCTACAACTGGATATTAACAAATTCTCATCTGCCACATAACCGCGGGCACGGCTCTTGAAAGTTTGTACCCTGCAGGGGTGTCCCAACTTAGCCCGTCACAAGCTCTCACGGTCAAGAAGGATATTCCTTCTCCCGGAAAGCCCCGATCAGTCTCAGAATCCCAGTTACAAGACATTTCGACGAACAAGACCAACAAAGTCGCCCGATGTGCCGACAAATCCCGATAGGAGCTGCACATTCTCGTTCTCAGGTCACACCGGATAGGTCAAGCTACGAGTAAAACCAGCCCTCAAGTTGCCCCGAGGTGGCCCCGCAGGCTTCCCGTTTCAGACCAACACTCAGAGGAGCACTGGCCCAGGGGGGTTTAAAATAAAGATGACCATTGAGTCTGCAGAACCCAAGGGAAAGGTATATGGTGGTAGGTATGCAAATGGTAAAACCAAGGTTGGGCCTTGCTGGAGGAGTTTTATTGTAACGTCCAGATAATTAAGCTAAAGTAATCCTTGAGGTCAAGCTAATCATTTTGCCAAAACTGTGCCTAGTCACTTTGAACAATTTCTCATTTGAAACTCCACCTGATTTCAAATTCAAATAATATGTGAAATTTAAAACTTCTCAACCAATAAAACTAAAATGTTCAAATTATTCTATAAATTCCACTGATCTATTATCATGTTGACACCAACATTATTTGACCTACAAATTAGACCTTAGCATCAATTGTTATGGACCAACATCACCTTTTTATTCCAGTTACACTCAACACTAAATTCAAAATAATTCAAAGTGGCCTCAAACTTTGTGAGCTAATGCAAAATATTACCTAGTGATTATGTGTCAAGTTTCAATGTGAACAAAGTCATTTGGTAATAAAATAAAATGCAAAGCTGAGACTAAATATGAAAACAGAAAAGAAAATGCAAAAAAAGAGAGAAAAGGCCTAAACTAGTACTGCCCAAGTGGGCTCTAGTGTGCACATGTCCAGCCCACTCCCAGCCTTTCCCCTTCCACGTACAGGGGAGGCAGGGGCCATGGCGTGGCACATATCCAGGGCGCCATGGCCGTGGATGCCCTCCACGTTGCCCCCTGG
>NC_041384.1:582656216-582783517 GCF_002162155.2 Triticum dicoccoides | reverse complement strand
CTTTCCCCCATCGGCGCCCTCCTCTTCTGCTCGAATCCGAGCTCGAACAACTCGCGGTGACCGCTGCCTCACAATCGTTTCCACGGCCACCGTCATCACCGTCGCTCGGGATTGCGTCCAGGAGGTTCGCCTCGCTCGACCTCGTCCGTTCCGAGCAGTGGAGCAAGCTGGGCCACCTCGTACGCTCGCCATCGTCGTCTTATTCGTCGTGTACGTCGTCGTCGTCCGTCGTCGATTACCGCTGTTTCGGTCAACCCCGACCCTCCTCGAGCACGCCAATGAACTCGCAGTGAGCTTCTTCCCCCGGACCCCCTTCATTCGTTTTGATTTCGTTGTCGTAGCCTCCGTCCCCGAGCTCACTCGAGCCCGTGTGTACGCGTACATACGTGTGTGTGTAGTGCTGTTGCTGCGTTGCTGCTGTTCCTTAAGCCGTCGTTGCTGCTCTTTGCTTGCTGTTGCGCTGCCTACTGCCGCTGCTCATGCCGTAGCTGCTCTTTTGCTTCGATACTGCTCGCAGCCGCTGCTGCTGATCTGCTAGTTGCCGCCGCTGCTATTCTGCTGTAGCCGCCCGCATCTGCTTGCGTGCGCCCGCGCCTTCCTGCAGCTCGGCTCCCCCCGCGCGCCTCTGGCCTCCGCGCCGCGACACTGGTCGCCGCTGTTGGTCGCGCCGTCGCCGGCCCCTGCCTGCGCGGGCATGCCCAGCCGAGGCCGCCGGCGGCGGCCTCTGTCCATTGGGGCCGGCCCAAATTAACCATGGGGCTAATCCCCCTTTAACACTACCCCCTCTAATTAGAGTATGACTACTGGACCCCCCACCTTGTTAAATTAAACCTAGTTAAAGAAAATAAAATTAAAATAGCACATGTGACACTGACATGCGGGACCTGCATGCACTATTCACTATGTTGACTAGTCTTTGCTGACTGGGTCAACTGGCCATGTGACCCCACCTGTCAGCCTCGGTGGTGCACTGTGGGTGCACTGCACCGGGTGCACCTAGTGTTTCCACTGAGATTTTCGAATTAAAATTAAATCCAAAAATTTCAGAAAATATTTAAATCTTTGAAAAATCATATAAAATAACTCGTAACTCGGATGGAAAAACTTTGTACATGAAAGTTGCTCAGAACGACGAGACGAATTTGAATACGCAGTCCGTTCGTCTGTCACACATCCCTAGCATAGCGAACACGCAACTTTTCTCCTCTGGTTCATCTACCCGAAAACGCGAAACACCAGAAATACTTTCCCGGATGTTTCCCCCTTTCGCCGATATCGCCTATCCCTACGTTAGGCCACCCCTAGCACAACATATTGCCGCGTCTTGCTTTGTGTTACATTTGATTGCTCTGTTATTTATTGTGTTCCTCCTCCGTTACTCCTTTTCGGTAGACTCCGAGACCGCTGCCGATGTCCGTGTGTTCGACTACATCAAAGATGACCCCTCCTTGCCAGAGCAACCAGGCAGGCCCCCCCTTTGATCACCAGATATCGCCTATTCTTCTCTCTATTGCTTGCATTAGAGTAGTGTAGCATGTTACTGCTTTCCGTTAATCCTATCCTGATGCATAGCCTGTCATTGTTGCTACAGCTGTTGATACCTTACCTGCAATTCTAAATGCTTAGTATAGGATGCTAATGTTCCATCAGTGGCCCTACACCCTTGTTCATCTGCCATGCCATACTACTGGGCCGTGATCACTTCGGGAGGTGATCACGGGCATATGTTATACACTTTATATTGTTACATTACTTATGATACTGTTCGGAGATGGGGCTGAAGGGGCAGGTGGCTCCATCCCGGTAGAGGTGGGCCTGGGTTCCCGACGGCCCCCGACTGTTACTTTGTGACGGAGCGACAGGGCAGGTTGAGACCACCTAGGAGAGAGGTGGGCCTGGCCCTGGTCGGCGTTCGCGGATACTTAACACGCTTAACGAGATCTTGATATTTGATCTGAGTCTGGCTACTGGCCTATACGCACTAACCATCTACACGGGGACAGTTATGGGCACTCGACGTCGTGGTATCAGCCGAAGCCTTCGTGACGTCAGCGACTGAGCGGCGCACGCCGGATTGGACTGGAACGCCTTCTAGGCTAGGTTTGCTTCTGGCCGCCCTTGCAACGTGCAGGTGTGCAATGGGCGATGGGCCCAGACCCCTGCGCCATAGGATTTAGACCGGCGTGTTGACCTCTTTGTTGTGCCTAGGTAGGGCTGCGACGTGTTGATCTTCCGAGGCCGGGCATGACCCAGAAAAGTGTGTCCGAACAAAGGAGATCGAGCGTGTTGGAAAATGTGGTGCACCCCTGTAGGGAAGTTAATCTATTCGAATAGCCGTGATCTTCGGTAATAGGACGACTTGGAGTTGTACCTTGACCTTATGACAACTAAAACCGGATACTTAATAAAACACATCCTTCCAAGTGCCAGATACAACCGGTGGTCGCTCTCTCATGGGGCGATGAGGGGAGGATCATCGGTTAGGATTATGCTACACGATGCTACTTGGTGGACTTACCATCTACTCTCTTCTACATGCTGCAAGATGGAGGTGGCCAGAAGCGTAGTCTTCGACAGGACTAGCTATCACCTTCTTATTCCGGCATTCTGCAGTTCAGTCCACCTATGATACCCCTTTTACATTTGATACCAATGCATACATATGTAGTGTAGCTCCTTACTTGCGAGTACTTTGGATGACTACTCACGGTTGCTTTTCTCCACCTTTTCCCCTTTCCTATATCCGATTGCTGCGACCAGACGTTGGAGTCCAGGAGCCAGACGCCACCGTCGACAATTACTACTACTACTCGGGAGGTGCCTACTACTATGTGCAGCCCACTGGCGACGATCAGGAGTAGTTTAGAAGGATCCCAGGCAGGAGGCCTGCGCCTCTTTTGATCTGTATCCCAGTTTGTGCTAGCCTTCTTAAGGCAAACTTGTTTAACTTATGTCTGTACTCAGATATTGTTGCTTCCGCTGACTCGTCTATGATCGAGCTCTTGTATTCGAGCCCTCGAGGCCCCTGGCTTGTAATTTGATGCTTGTATGACTTATTTTATTTGTAGAGTTGTGTTGTGATATCTTTCCGTGAGTCTCTGATCTTGATCGTACATGTTTGCGTGTATGATTAGTGTACGGTCAAATCGGGGGCGTCACATTTATTCAAAGCGAACTGTTAAGGGGTTTCTATAACACCCAACCGCGTAAGGAACGCAAAATCAAGGAACATAACACCGGTATGACGGAAACTAGGGCGGCAAGAGTGGAACAAAACACCGGGCAAAAGGCCGAGCCTTCCACCCTTTACCAAGTATATAGATGCATTAATTAAATAAGAGATATTGTGATATCCCAACATATCCATGTTCTAACATGGAACAATCTTTGACTTTACCTGCAACTAACAACGCTACAAGAGGGGCTGAGCAAAAGCGGTAACTTAGCCAAACAACGGTTTGCTAGGAAGGTGGGTTAGAGGCTTGACATGAAAATATGGGAGGCATGATATAACAAGTGGTAGGTAGCGCGACATAGCGATAGAGTGAACAACTAGCAAGCAAAGATAGACGTGATTTCAAGGGTATGGTCATCTTGCCTGAGATCCCGCAAGGAAGAAGAACGAGTCCATGAAGAAGACAAACAGATGTAGTCGAACGAATCCTCCCACACGCAACGTTACCAAAACTAACAAGAAGAAGCAATGCCAGAAAGGAGCAAACAACATAGTAAACAACCAAGCATAAACATGGCATGATGCACAATCAAGTATGATGCATGTTCGGTTTAAAGAGTCATGGCATGGCAAAGTGCAACAAACAATACTATCTGATCTCGGGTTCCGGCAAAACCCTCAAGGTTCGAACACTGGGGCGCGCGCGAAGATCTCCCCCTACCGATCCGCGGCCTAGCTTCGCTAAGATCTCACGGCCTAACTCGATGAACTCGCAACACAAAGGACACAAGATTTATACTGGTTCCGGTCACCGTTGTGGTGTAATACCCTACTCCGGTGTGGTGTGGTGGATTGCCTCTTGGGCTGAGGATGAACAGTACAAGGGGAAAAACAACCTCCTGAGGTGAGGTGTTCTTGTGCTTGGTGAACTTGTGGTTGTTCGGATCTCTTCTCCCCTCCCCAGCTATGGTGGTGGCTAGTCCTATTTATAGAGGCCTTATTCCTCTTCCCAAATATTGAGCGGGAAGGAAGCCAACAACTGCCAATTTGAAAGGGGACAGCTAGTACAGCTTATCCTGACAAAAGCAGTCTTCGCCTGCAAAAGCCTCTGGTGGTGACGCCGCCTTGGGCTCCATGGTGACCTCCGTCTTGCCGTCCTACTGGTCTTGGTCTCGCTGCACTGATATGGAAACCTTTGCTTGACGCAACAGTACTCCCCGCCTGCGCTTGCTTCCTTAGCACCAAAGAGGAAACAAGGACATTGTGCGCGCTGGCGCCCGCCTGGCGCCTGCCTGATCTTGATAGTCATGGCTCACGTCATTGAAACCTCGCGAGGTTTACCTTGCCTTAAACTCTCCGCTCCTCGCGAGCCAGCCTGGTGAGGTCGCTCCCGAGAAGGTCTTGTGTCATCCGCCTCATGAGGCTTGGCCCCTCACGAGGGTCTTGAGTGCTTGATTGTGAAGATGGGGCATACGTGCCCGCTCGCAGAGCCACGCCGTGGGCCGCAGGCAGGCAAGTCTGGGGACCCCCGTTCCCAGAACGCCGACAGTACCCCTCGGGCCAAAGGCGCGCTCAGGCTTGGCTTCGAGGCGAAGCTAAAGGGCAAGTGCGGAGCGCCGCGGGCCCCAATAGCCTGCGGCCTTGGTCGACGCATGGCGGTTGATTGGACGTGGGCGTCTCCGCTTCCCCATGTTGCCTTGATACCCACCTAGCTAGGCGGCCACCACGGTCTACACGGTTTCCCTCCTGTTGTTGCCGCGCACTCTCCAATTCTTTTGCTTCCTCGTAGCTCAGCCTCTCCCCCCGATCTGATCTAAGCTCAATCTTCCCATCGCCATGGCACCGGACCAGTCGGAGAAAGGGAAGAGTCCCCAGTCCTCCGCCGAGCTGCGCCTGGCCGCTGAGCTTGCCATTGGCAGGTCGCTGGTGCTCAACCAGGAAGCCACAGACAAGGTGCGTCCCATGCTCGCCTCAATCTTCAATGAGTGGGGAAGGACGGTGGCCTGGCCTGCATCTCATGCTCGCGTCGACCGGACAGCCATCGAGGTCCCATTCTTCATCGACGCCCTTTGGGCTGGCTTGGTTCCTCCTTTCTCCGCCTTCTTCAATGCATTGCTTGCGCATTATCAGATCCACATGCTGCACCTTGATCCCCAATCCGTGACCCTTCTCGCCCTCTTCCCCTTTGTTTGCGAGGCCATGGTAGGCATTGCTGATACGTCTCCAACGTATCTATAATTTTTGATTGCTCCATGCTATATTATCTACTGTTTTGGACATTATTGGGCTTTATTATCCACTTTTATATTATTTTTGGGACTAACCTATTAACCGGAGGCCCAGCCCAGAATTGCTGTTTTTGCCTATTTCGGAGATTCGCAGAAAAGGAATATCAAACGGAGTCCAAACGGAATGAAACCTTCGGGAACATGATTTTCGGAACGAACATGATCCAGGAGACTTGGACCCTACGTCAAGAAATAAAGGAGGAAGCCACGAGGTAGGGGGCGCGCCTACCCCCCCAGGCGCAGCCTCCACCCTTGTGGGCCCCCTGTTGCTCCACCGACGTACTCCTTCCTCCTATATATACCTACGTACCCCCAAACGATCATAATGGAGCCAAAAACCTAATTCCATCGCCGCAACCTTCTGTATCCACGAGATCCCATCTTGGGGCCTGTTCCAGAGCTCCGCCGGAGGGGGCATCCATCACGGAGGGCTTCTACATCAACACCATAGCCTCTCCGATGAAGTGTGAGTAGTTTACCTCAGACCTTTGGGTCCATAGTTATTAGCTAGATGGCTTCTTCTCTCTTGTTGGATCTCAATACAATGTTCTCCCCCTCTCTTGTGGAGATCTATTCGATGTAATCTTCTTTTTGTGGTGTGTTTGTTGAGATCGATGAATTGTGGGTTTATGATCAAGATTATCTATGAACAATATTTGAATCTTCTCTGAATTCTTTTATGTATGATTGGTTATCTTTGCAAGTCTCTTTGAATTATCAGTTTGGTTTGGCCTACTAGATTGATCTTTCTTGCAATGGGAGAAGTGCTTAGCTTTGGGTGCAATCTTGCGGTGTCCTTTCCCAGTGATAGTAGGGGCAGCAAGGCACGTATTATATTGTTGCCATCGAGGATAATAAGATGGGGTTTTTATCATATTGCATGAATTTATCCCTCTACATCATGTCATCTTGCTTAAGGCGTTACTCTGTTTTCATGAACTTAATACTCTAGATGCATGTAGGATAGCGGTCGATGAGTGGAGTAATAGTAGTAGATGCAGGCAGGAGTCGGTCTACTTGTCTCGGACGTGATGCCTATATACATGATCATACCTATATATTCTCATAACTATGCTCAATTCTGTCAATTTCTCAACAGTAATTCGTTCACCCATCGTAAAATACTTATGCTCTTGAGAAAAGCCACTAGTGAAAACTATGGCCCCCGGGTCTATCTTCATCATGTTAATCTTCCAATACTTAGTTATTTCCTTTGCTTTTTACTTTGCTTTTATTTTACTTTGCATCTTTATCACAAAAATACCAAAAATATTATCCTATCATATCTATCAGATCTCACTCTCGTAAGTGACCGTGAAGGGATTGACAACCCCTTATGGCGTTGGTTGCGAGGAGTTATTTGTGTTGTGCAGGTACGAGGGACTCGCGCGTAGCCTCCTACTGGACTGATACCTTGGTTCTCAAAAACTGAGGGAAATACTTACGCTACTTTGCTGCATCATCCTTTCCTCTTCAAAAAAATCCAACGCAGTGCTCAAGAGGTAGCAAGAAGATTTCTGGCACCGTTGTCGGGGAGTCTACGCAAAAGTCAACATACCAAGTACCCATCAGAACCTTATCTTCCGCATTACATTATTTGCCATTTGCCTCTCGTTTTCCTCTCCCCCACTTCACCCTTGCCATTTTATTCGCCCTCTCTCTCTATCCTCCCTCTCTTTCTTTATTTGCCTCTTTTTGCCCGCTTGCTTCTTGTTTGCTTGTGTGTTGGATTGCTTGCTTGTCACGATGGCTGAAGATAACACTAAATTGTGTGACTTTACCAATACCAACAACAATGATTTTATTAGCACTCCGATTGCTCCTCTTACCGATGCTGAATCTTGTGAAATTAATGCTGCTTTGCTGAATCTTGTCATGAAAGATCCGTTTTCCGGCCTTCCTAGTGAAGATGTCGCTACCCATCTAAACAGCTTCGTTGATTTGTGTGATATGCAAAAGAAGAAAGATGTGGACAACGATATTGTTAAGTTGAAGCTATTTCCTTTTTCGCTCAGAGATCGTGCTAAAGCTTGGTTTTCGTCTTTTCCTAAAATAGTATTGATTCTTGGAACAAGTGCAAAGATGCTTTTATCTCTAAGTATTTTCCTCCCGCTAAGATCATCTCCCTTAGAAACGATATTATGAATTTTAAGCAACTTGATCATGAACATGTTGCACAAGCTTGGGAGAGGATGAAATTAATGATACGTAATTGCCCTACTCATGGTTTGAATTTGTGGATGATTATACAAAAAAATTATGCCAAATAATATTATGGTTAATTATTCTTAATGGCATACTAAAAGATCTACTAATAAAAAGATGCATGTGATAAAAGAAATTAATGTTTTGAGTGGAAAGATGGATGAACTTATGAAATTATTTGCTATTAAGAGTGTTTCTTCTGATCGTAATGATATGCCCTTGTCTACTTTGATTAAGAACAATAATGAATCTATGGATGTGAATTTTGTTGGTAGGAAAAATATTGGTAACAACGCGTATAGAGGAAACTTTAATCCTAGGCCTTATCCTAGTAATCTCTCTAATAATTATGGAAATTCCTACAACAACTCTTATGGAAACTTCAATAAGGTGCCCTCTAAATTTGAGAATAGTGTTAAGGAATTTATGAATTCGCAAAAGAATTTCAATGCTTTGCTTGAAGAGAAATTGCTTAAAGTTGATGATTTGGCTAGGAATGTTGATAGAATTTCTCTTGATGTTGATTCTTTAAAGCTTAGATCTATTCCTCCTAAGCATGATATCAATGAGTCTCTCAAAGCCATGAGAATTTCCATAGATGAGTGCAAAGAAAGAACCGCTAGGATGCGTGCTAAGAAAGATGCCTTTATAAGAGCGTGTTCTTCTAGTTCCTATGAAAATAAAGATGAACATCTAAAAGTTATTGATGTGTCCCATATTAAATCTTTGTTTTGCAATATGAATCTTGATAATGATGGGACTGAATATGATCCACCTTTACCTAGAAGGCTTTCCAAAAATTCGAAGTTTTTAGATCTTGATGCTAAATTTGATGAAAGTGGGATTGAAGAAATTAAAACCCTAGATGTTGCTAAACCCACTATTTTGGATTTCAAGGAATTTAATTACGAAAATTGCTCTTTGATTGATTGTATTTCCTTGTTGCGATCCATGCTAAATTCTACTAATGCTTATAGTCAAAATAAAGCGTTTACTAAACATATCATTGATGCCTTGATGCAATCTTATGAAGAAAAACTTGAGTTGGAAGTTTCTATCCCTAGAAAACTTTATGATGAGTGAGAACCAACTATTAAAATTAAGATTAAAGATCATGAGTTCTATGATTTATGTGATTTGGGTGCTAGTGTTTCCACGATTCCAAAGACTTTGTGTGATTTGTTAGGTTTCCGTGATTTTGATGATTTCTCTTTAAACTTGCACCTTGCGGATTCCACTATTAAGAAACCAATGGGAAGAATCAATGATGTTCTTATTGTCGCAAATAGGAATTGTGTGCCCGTAGATTTTATTGTTCTTGACATAGATTGCAATCCTTCATGTCCTATTATCCTTGGTAGACCTTTCCTTAGAACGATTGGTGCAATTATTGATATGAAGGAAGGAAATATTAGATTCCAATTTCCGTTAAGGAAAGGCATGAGACACTTTCCTAGAAAGAAAATTAAATTACCTTATGAATCTATTATGAGAGCCATTTATGGATTGCCAACGAAGATGGCAATACCTAGATCTATCCTTACTTTTTATGCCTAGCTAGGGGCGTTAAACAATAGTGCTTGTTGGGAGGCAACCCAATTTTATTTTTATTCCTTGCTTTTTGCTCCTGTTTAGTAATAAATAATTTACCTAGCCTCTGTTTTGGTTGTGTTTTTTGTGTTTAATTAGTGTTTGTGCCATGTAGAGCCGTTGGGAAGACTTGGGGAAAGTCTTGTTATCTCGCTGTAAAAAACAGAAACTTTAGCGCTCACGAGAACTGCTGCCATTTTTATTTGGAAAGTGCTATTTAGTTAATTCTTTTTGCAGATGATTAATAGATAAATTCCTCACGTCCATAAATTTATTTTAGAATTTTTGGGGTCCAGATCTTGCGCTAGTTACAGATTACTACAGACTGTTCTGTTTTTAACAGATTCTGTTTTTCGTTTGTTGTTTGCTTATTTTGATGAATCTATGGCTAGTAAAATAGTTTATAAACCATAGAGAAGTTGGAATACAGTAGGTTTAACACCAATATAAATAAAGAATGAGTTCATTACAGTACCTTGAAGTGGTCTTTTGTTTTCTTCCGCTAACGGAGTTCACGAGATTTTCTACTTTAAGTTTTGTGTTGTGAAGTTTTCAAGTTTTGGGTAAAGATTTGATGGATTATGGAACAAGGAGTGGAAAGAGCCTAATCTTGGGGATGCCCATGGCACCCCCAAGATAATCTAAGGACACCCAAAAGCCAAAGCTTGGGGATGCCCCGGAAGGCATCCCCTCTTTCGTCTACTTCCATCGGTAACTTTACTTGGAGCTATATTTTTATTCACCACATGATATGTGTTTTGCTTGGAGCGTCTTATATGATTTGAGTCTTTGATTTTTAGTTTAACACTGAAGGTGCTAGTGATCGACTAGAGGGGAGGTGAATAGGCGATTTTTATGAAAGTCTTCAAAACATGTAAGTTTCGAAGACAAACGATAGAAATGAACCTATTACCATGCAGCGGAAGGTAGACTATACTAGGCAAACCATAGTCACGTATTCAATGAAGTGAAAGCACAATGACTAATAGCAGCTAGGCAGTAAGGATCAGGTAGGAAGATATGGTGAAGCCAATCAGTACAAGTAATCACTTAGTGAAGTCAAATGGTGATGCTATCGTACAATGACTTCACAAGAATCAACAGTAAGTAAAGGGAAGGGAAGGATGAAACCAGTGACTCGTTGAAGACAGTGATTTGTTGGACCAGTTCTAGTTGCTATGACAACTGTACGTCTGGTTAGGGAGGCTGAGATTCAACTCAGAAGACCTCGTCTTCACCTTATTTCCCTTGAGCTAAGGACACCCAGTCCTCGCCCAATCACTCTGGTACGTCTTCAAGGTAGACTTCCAAACCTTCACAGACTTCGTTCACCGGCGATCCACAATGACTCTTGGATGCTCAGAACGCGACGCCTAACCGGCTGGAGGATTCACAGTCCTCAAGTGTAATAAGTCTTCAGATCACACAGACAAGAAGACTTAAGTGATGCCTAACACTCGTTGGCTCTGGGTGGTTAGGGCTTTATCCTCTCAAGGAATTCTCTCTCAAAGGCTTCGAGGTGGGTTGCTCTCAAACGACAAAAGTCGTACTTTAACTCTGAGCAGCCAACCTGGTTGTAGGGGGTGGGCTATTTATAGCCACTAAGCAACCCGACCTGATTTGTCCGAAATGACCCTGGGTCACTAAGGAACTGACACATGTTCCAACGGTCAGATTTCAAACACACACGGCAACTTTACTTGGGCTACAAGCAAAGCTGACTTATCCAACTCTGAACAAGATTCGCTCTCATAGTCTTCACTCGAAGACATAGGATATTGGTTAAGCATCACTTTAGTCATTATGACTGGTTCTCTTGGACCCCACTTAACAGTACGGTGGTTCCTATGACTCAACAAAGAAGAAAAAGAACTACGAAAGATCTAAGTCTTCACGCTCCATAGTCTTCATGCGATGTCTTCTCTTGTCATAGTCTTCAATGTGAATGTCTTCACATACCACCTTTGACTTCAATGTCTTCATACATTTTTAGGGGTCATCTCTGGTAGGAAAACAAATAAATGAGGGACTTCTATCTGTGTTATCCTGCAATTCTCACAAACACATTAGTCCCTCAACTAGGTTTGTCGTCAATACTCCAAAACCAACTAGGGGTGGCACTAGATGCACTTACAATCTCCCCCTTTTTGGTGATTGATGACAAACTAGTTGAAGTTTTCAACAGGGAATATAATATGTGAACTTTGTAAAGGATAAGGAATTGTCTTCATAAGTTGCAAGGGATCCCCCTGAAGATGTGCATACAAGTAATTTGCTTTTGGAATGCAAATGCACATGGCAGGTTGTACTTGTGGAGATCTTCTTCAACTTATGATGACAATTCATCATGCATGAAAAGTATGTGAAGATAATGACATGCATAATGAAAAATGGACGTCTGCAAAATGATCTAAGTGCGGAATTTATCGTCGCACATGCGGAATTTATCATCGCATCACAGAATAGCAAATAAGTAGCAGACGACCATCGAGTTTAAGTGTTACAACTGAAAGAACCAAATGTATCAAAACGAGAGTTGTAAACACTAGGAAAAACATAAAGTAACCGCCCATATGGACCCGCTTGAAGACTATCAAACTCATATGCTTCTCCCCCTTCTGTCAGGAAGGACCAAAAAGGTTTGAAGACATAGAGCATCTACTCGTTCCCATGAAGAGTAGGTGAAGCAGCAAGGTCGTCGGTGGTGTTCGGCGGTGAAGAAGAACTTGGGGCAGCGTCGATGCGTGCAGAAGTAGGGGGCGGTGAAGTAGCATCGTCTTCGTCCTCGATTACTCTGGCATGCACAGTTGCCGTAGAGGAAGAGAACTCAGAGTCTTCAAGAGATGGAGTTCGTCGCAGCACAGTCCTTCGGGGAGGTGTGGAGTCAAACTTGAAACGTTCAGAGAAGCCATCCTCTTGAAGATCTTCCTCAGAACACATAAGCGTCAGCCCTTTCCATGTGCGCTGACAGGTTTCATGGGCAACAAAGGCATTCTTGGTGGCAAGATTGCGAATGCGGTTGACATCCACCAAGAGGCTTTGCATTAGGCGCTTCAGCCAGTCATGATGCCTATCCTGTTTCTGATGAAGGGCAACCAGAATCTCTCGGTCATCGAGAACACGAGATCGCTTCTTGGGTCGTTGGGCAATAGTGCTTTCAGTGGCTTCAGTGAGGGCACGATGAGGTGCACGTGTAGTACCAGCCAGAGGATAGACACGAGTGACTGCTTCAACTCCTTCAATGTTCTGAGAGAAACTTTGATGCTCGGCATTTTGAAGACTAAGAGGCTCCTTGGCAGGCTCTGGATAGATGGCTTCAACGGACATATCCACGTTGGGCAGAAAGATCCGATGATTGCGAGCAGAGGGCTGATATGAGACAGCTGAGTGGAGTTTGATCAGCCGCATTATCCATGGAGCGTAGAACTTCAAGCCAAAAAGATTAGATCCAGATGCGGCAAGTTGGCGGATGAAGAAGTCTTGTGCATTGAAGCATTTGCCATGAAGAATATAGAAGACCAAAGTCTTCGTTGCACCTTCCAGCTTTGCATGTGGAGAATGTCCTTTGATGGGCCAGAGAGTTCGCCTTATAATGCGATAGATAGTGCGTGGCAGATACTCAAGGTCTTCAACAAAGAAATCATTAGGATATGCAGCATCTAGAGGCAAAGGCTTCATCATACTAAGCATCTGACTCATGTTCGGTTCAGGCTTGTGAAAGATGCTCTCCATAGCTTCACTGTGAAGCTGACAGCCAGGTTCATAGAGATCTCCAGGAGTGGGCAGACCAGTGAGCTCAATGATATCAAAGGCTTTGGCTTCGTGATGAACATTTTCGGTCATCCACTCAAGGACCCAAGTCTTCGGATCTCTGTTGTAGCCACGTATGTGAAGAGTGGCATAAAATTGGAGTAGCAACTCTTCGTTCCAGTGCTCTTGGTCGGTGACGAAAGGCAACAAGGCAGCCTCTTTGAAGCAATCCAGAGCTTCTTCCAAGCAGGGCAGTCCAGTTATTGCTTTGGTGTCAAGACGCATATGAGGGAAGATGCGACCTTGATTGTACAGAATGCATGAGTAATAACTTCGCTGCGGATAGCTCCAGAACCGATCAAAAGATATTCTTTCCCTTGAGTAGGGGTTCTTGGAGCTATTGAAGAAGGTGTTGTCTGCTTTGAAGCCGTTGACATTAAAGGATCCAGGTGCTGATGCAGGACCTGGAAACCTAGGCAACCTTGGCATTGGCTTCTGTACCTAAGGCCTGTGCTCAACATGATAGTCAAACTGAGGACCAGCAGCAGGCGCAGGAACAGGAGCAGTAGCATCCTTTGCTTCACTGACTTCTGGCTCATTGGTTGGTGCAGGCTCCACATTTGCTTCAGCCATGACAACGTCATTGGCTTCATTTGTGTTGGTGGTGGCAGCCTCAAGATTTTCTACCTCCACTTGATGAGCTGGAGGGTCGGGCACAGACACGTTCTCCTCGAGAACATGTTCTTCAGTAATGGGGGAGTAGGGACACGTTCTGCTTCTTGGGTGTCATCGGCTGATGCAGCCGGAATGTCTTCAGCAGCTTGAGCCTCAGACTCGGAGACATTCACAGTAGGAGTGGCATCTGGAAACACTTGACATGCAACAGAGTGGTGGGGCACTTCACCTTTTGGAACGCTCGAAAGAGGGACTTGAGACCTTGGTCCTTTGCGACGCCTTTGGAGATGGAGTTGGAGTTGGCGACGCCTTTGGAGATGGAGTTGGCTGGGCCTCAAGGTCATCTTCTTCTTCTTGCCGGGGTGGTGTGACTTGTTGTTGTGGGTGATCAGCCCATGATGCATCCTGAGCAATTGGCGTCAGAGGACGACCAATGCTGATGAGTTCGCTGTGCGTAAGCACAGGCGATGATACCTGTTGGTGCTCGATCTAAGGAAGAACTACATCATCTTCAACATTGTCATGGTGACCAATGTCTTTAGCAGTGGTGGGATCAACTTCTGGAATGTCTTCAGCTGTATGAGCCTCTGTGGAAGCAGGCTCATGGACAATCAGTTGGCGCTCTTGATGTGTAGATGCAGGGTGAACCATTGAGATAGGTTCAACAACTAAGGGCTTTGTGGGAGAAGCCCGATCCTTCTTGGTCTTCCGCTTCTTCTTGGAGGGAGCAGCATCAGAGGCTTCAGGATATTTCCTCTTTCTGGCTTCAGCCTCAGCAGTCCTTGTCTTCTTCAGTTCTGAAGCGGTTGACCTGACCTTTGGCTTTGAGCCAGTCATGTTGGCTGGGAAGACAATGGGATGTGCTTCCTGCCTTGGTGCGTCGGGTTCGGCCACATTGGCCTTCTTCTTCTTCTTTGCAGCCATCCTGGGATCGATGCCAGGACGCCCAAGGGCCTTGTGCTTCTCAGCCTCATTGTATACTTGCACACACTTGTCAGCCAGGCTCTTCATGCGCTCACGAGAGCCTTGAGCTTCTTCATGCTTCTTGAGAAAGGCTTCTTTGAGCTCGTGCAGCATGATCTTGAAGTTCTTGACCTCTTGTACACTGAGCTTGGCCATATGCTTCTTAAACTGAGCTTTCTCAAAGTCAATCTTTTGCTTCAGTTCAACGATGCGCTAAGCTAGAGCTAGCTCTGAAGCAATGGCGCCATGGAAGGCGACACTGAGGCCAATTGGAAGTTGCAGATCTTCAAAGCTGAGGTTGGGCGTGTCAAACCACTCATCAATGAAGTTGTGGATAATTGCCACGTCAAAGAGAGGCAAATCATTGAAGATTTCTGCTTCTTCTTTGCTCTTGATCAGTTTCTCAAGAGCGTCATCTGCTAGATCTTCATCGCTGGACAGATCAATGGCGTCGTTGCGCAGAATAGCAGCAGCAGTCAGTTCTTGGTTGGTGTGTTGCAAAGGCATCTTTACTCTTGAGGGCTTGGAGATGCGTGACAAATCTTCAGACTGCACACTGTCTTCAGGAGGTGCAGTAGCCAGTGGCTTCGCTCGTGAGATTTTTGGTGTTGAGGCAGGCTTTGAAGCTTTAGGATTCTTCAGTTTCTTTGGCTTCGGCGGTGCAGGCGCTTCATCAGATTCAGCGTCATCTGCAGGATCATCTACAACTGTCCCTTGAACATTGATATGAGTGATGAGACCTTCCAGGTTGTAGAAGGGCCCAACAAGATTGGGTTCAGCTTCGCGGGTGCCATCGACACGGGGAGCAGAAGGGCCAGGGTTGAAGTCAAGTCCCCATGACTTCTTGTTTTGCTTGCCCGAATTCTTTGCAAACTGGAAGTTGCGCTTGAACAGATTGTCGTCACGACACCATAGTAGTGACGATGGGTGTGCATCTGCAGGTTGTGGTCCACGGACCATGCAGGGATAGAAGCCTTGTTCAATGGCTTCATCTCTGGACCTGGGTTGAAGATTTTTGTATAGGATGTCTCCCCAAGGTCGCTTGATGGCATTTTTCTCAGCATATTCCTGGGTCACAAACCGGTATTTGAACCATTGTTCTGCCCAATATCTTCGAATCCATTGGATTCGGGTCTTGCGCTGATTGTAATCCTCTTCAGGATCTGTCTTGTAAAGCTCTGAGAGGTCATCAGGCAAATCTCTTGACGTTCCCCCATGACGCTGTCTGCCACCCTTCCTTACTGATTTCTCTGCAGCCATGAACTTCAAACTGAATGGCTTCAACACGTTCAAAGGCTTTCGCTTGCTTGACAAACAGGAACTGGCTTCGGGAGAATTTATATGATACTGTAAGAATTCTGCAAATGAATGCAGACTACGAGAACCAAGGGATTCTCCCACGGACATGTACCAGTGATAGCATTAAGGTGCGAGGGAAGGGGAAGAGGTCATATGCATTCTCAGAAGATTTTGAAGATAAATCAGTTTAGAAGACATTGACCTCATCGTGCGAAGACATTCACTCATAGATAAGGAGTTGGTTCTAGATTTGTACGAATCCACGGATCAGTACAAGTGAGGAATCTAACTACTTTGTGAAGCATAAGTGAGCATACTAGGCATATTATAAGATGCAGTATGAAATAGATCCAACTTGTGTGAACAGAAACTTCTTATGGTAGAAAGTGATGAATCTATAGCATCAAAGGGGCTGTAAAAAGGAAGTTTTATTTACCACACGAAGAACTGCTAGACGGAGTGGAAGAGGAGGCCGAGCAGTTCGATCGTCCGTGCCCTAACTTGGCGATGGAGGACACCTACAGCGACGGCGGAGAAGATGATGTCCGCGGCCGGCGTGAAGACGGCGTCGAAGAGGTTGCGGCAGCTAAACGCTTCGTCGTCGGCGTCGTCGAGGGCTAGCGGTGGCGCTAGGGTTCGTGCGAGAGTGGAAGAAGGGATAATGACTGTGGTGAGGCGTGTATTTATAGGGACAGGGATGGTACAGCGTTATTACACAGGTGCCCCTGGCGATTCACATCTGAAGGACACGTGGCCATCATGCAACATATAGGAGGTTGTTCCATGTTCCCACGCACGCCTGGATTGTCGGGTGGTCGTTCCCACTTCTCCGGGTTTCAGGTGAAGGAATTAGCATTGAAAGCGGACTTAATGTTTGTCTCTGTATCTTCTGCTGACAAGGACGCAGAGAAGACATTCAATAGTTTCAAGAGAATGCATATGATTTGGAGAGATAGAGTTTGAGATAGAAAGCATAGAGAGGTTAGGGTCCGATCACATTCACTTAGTTCAAAAGATTCAACAAGAAGACATAGCTATAAGTGAATGCTGTAGAGGACAGAACACTAGTATATATATATAATCAACATAGTGAAGATAATCATGAAGACAGGTTGAGATTGAAGCCAAACCAAATGTGAAGACATAGCAAATGCAACGCATGGGTGAAACACTTCAAAAAAAAGAATTTGGTGGTGGCGTTACCCACCGCATAGGAAGTATTAGACCTAGACACGACGCACAATTATCGTGGCGCTCCAAAGTCAAATTCCACATTAATGTATTCACACTTAGAATGTATGTCTTCATTGATTGAAGATATACTTTACTTCGTGTGTTGCACATCTAAGTCATCAATATGCATAAGTGTTAGGATGTGTGCCTGATCATAGGACATTTGAGGATTCCAGGATATTTAGCTCACACCGTAACTTGCAAAATCTCTTCTCATCCAAGGGCTTGGTGAAGATATCTGCCAATTGCTCTTCAGTGTTGACGTGTATGATATCAATGTCTTCCTTCACAACATGATCTCTGAGAAAGTGATGATGAATTTCAATGTGCTTTGTCTTCGAGTGCTGAACTGGGTTGTTGGCGATCTTGATGGCGCTTTCGTTGTCGCAGTAGAGTGGTACTTGCTTCAGATGAATGCCATAATGTTTGAGTGTTTGCTTCATCCACAGAAGCTGAGCGCAGCAAGATCCAGCAGCAATGTATTCAGATTCAACAGTGGAGAGAGATACACAGTTCTGCTTCTTTGAAGACCAACATACAAGTGATCGTCCCAGAAAATGACATGTGCATGATGTAGACTTGCGATACACCTTGTCACCAGCATAATCAGCATCCGAGAATCCAACCAGATCAAACTCTGAGCCCTTTGGATACCATAATCCTAGTGTTGGGGTGTAAGCCAAATATCGAAGAATTAGCTTCACAGCTAAGTGATGCGATTCCTTTGGTGCCGCTTGGAATCGAACACACATGCAAACACTAAGCATAATATCTGGCCTAGATGCACATAGATAAAGTAAAGAACCAATCATGGAGCGGTATACCTTTTGATCGAACTCTTTACCATTGTCGTCGGGACCCAGATGATGTTTGGCTGGCATTGGCATTGTGAAGCCTTTGCAGTCGTGCATACCAAATTTCTTCAGGCAATCTTTGAGGTACTTCTCTTGAGATATAAAGATGTCATTGCGTTGCTGACGTATTTGCAAACCAAGGAAGAACTTCAGCTCACCCATCATGGACATCTGATATTGCTCTTGCGTCATATATCCAAACTCTTCACTGTATTTCTGATTGGTGCAGCCAAAGATAATGTCATCCACATATATTTGGCACACAAATAGTTCACCATCATATGTCTTCGTGAAGAGAGTGGGGTCGAGGGAACCAGATTTGAAGCCTTTGCTCTTCAGGAAGTCTTTGAGTGTGTCATACCAAGCCTGAGGGGCTTGTTTCAGGCCATACAGTGCCTTGTTGAGCTTGTACACCATGTCAGGATGTTTTGGATCTTCAAAGCCAGGCGGTTGTGCAACATACACTTCTTCTTCAATCTTGCCATTGAGAAAAGCGCTCTTCACATCCATTTGATATAGAAGTATGTTATGATGATTTGCATAGGCCAGCAGTATGCGTATGGCTTCAAGTCTAGCCACAGGAGCAAATGTTTCATCGAAGTTAATCCCTTCAACTTGAGTGTATCCTTGAGCAACGAGACGAGCTTTGTTTCTGACAACTTGACCATGCTCATCTTGCTTGTTGCGATATATCCATTTGGTGCCTATTATATTGTGCTTGCGAGGATCAGGACGCTTAACCAGTTCCAATACATTATTCAGCTCAAACTGTTGAAGCTCTTCTTGCATAGCTTGAATCCATTCAGGTTCCATGAAGGCTTCTTCAAATTTCTTGGGTTTAGTTATTGAGACGAATGCGAAGTGCCCACAGAAATTTGCTAGCTGTGTTGCCCTTGAACGAGTAAGTGGACCTGGTGTATTGATGCTATCAATTATTCTCTCAATCTGCACTTCATTTGCAACACGAGAATGTACAGGACGAAGATTTTGCTCTTGTTGATCATTGTCATTGTTAGAGGGATTGTCTTCAGGCTGAGCATTGTCTTCAGGTTGAGCTTCAGAAGGTATGATTTCTTCAGTTCCCATAAGTTTGATTGATTCACTAGATGGAACTTCATCTAGCACATTTGGCAGGTGCTCTCTTTGTGAGCCGTTAGTCTCATCGAACCGCACATCCACTGTTTCAACCACTTTATAATGAAATAGGTTGAAAACTCTGTAGGAGTGCGAATCCTTTCCATATCCAAGCATAAAACCCTCATGTGCTTTTGGTGCAAATTTTGAAGTGTGATGTGGATCCTTGATCCAGCACCTGTCACCAAATACTCTGAAGTAACTGACATTTGGCCTCTTGCCAGTAAGGATCTCATAGGATGTGTTGTTCAGAAGCTTGTGAAGATAAACACGGTTGATGATATGGCATGCGGTGTCAATGGCTTCATGCCAGAATTTTCTTAGAGTCTTGTATTCATCAAGCATCGTCCGAGCCATCTCAATAAGTGTTCTGTTCTTGCGTTCGACGACGCCATTCTGTTGTGGCGTGTACGGAGCTGAGAATTCATGTGTGATGCCTAAGGTATCAAGATATCTATCTAGGCCAGTGTTTTTGAATTCAGTGCCATTGTCACTTCTGATGTGCTTTATCTTGGCGCCAAAGTTGTTCATTGCTCGATTGGCAAAGCGTCTGAAGATATCCTGCACTTCAGTCTTGTACAGGATTATATGTACCCAAGTATATCTTGAATAATCATAAACAATGACAAAGCCATAGAGACAGGCGGTAGTAGTAAGAGTTGAGTAATGAGTGGGACCGAAAAGATCCATGTGTAGCAGTTCGAAGGGTTGAGTCGTTGTCATGATTGTCTTCGAGGGATGCTTGGCCCTTGTCGTCTTTCCTGCTTCACAGGCACTGCATAAGTGATCCTTCTTGAACTTGACGCCCTCGATGCCTATGACATGATTCTTATTTGCAAGGGTGTGGAGGTTCCTCATGCCAGCATGCCGTAGCCTTCGATGCCAGAGCCAGCATTTAGAAGCTTTTGCTAGAAGACATACTGCAAGTTGTGGTCCTGCTGAGAAATCTACCACGTACAAATCATCTTTCCGATACCCTTCAAACACTAGAGATTTGTCAGATTCCATTAGTACAAGGCAACGATATTTTCCAAACATCACAATCATGTTTAAATCACAAAGCATTGAGACAGACATTAAGTTGAAACCAAGGGATTCAACAAGCATGACTTTATCCATGTGTTGATCCTTTGAGATTGCAACTCTACCTAGACCCAATACCCTGCTTTTACCAATGTCAGCAAATGTGATGTGACTTTTGTCAGATGGACGTAAAGTTGAGTCCATGAGAAGACTTCGCTTGCCAGTCATGTGATTTGTACACCCACTATCAATAATCCATTCTGAAGCAGCTGGTGTCGTACCCTATAGTGCAGTTAGGGGGATAGGCTTCACGAAGAGAATTGTGAAGCAAAAACACTCGATGAACCAGTGGATCATTAAAGTTTAGATCGAGATTAGAACTGATAGGGCAAGTTGCAAGCGATTCAGGAACAAAGTACATAATAAGACCATTTGGGCATTTGATCTTGCGCCCTACAAGATGTTTAAGGTCCCCAGCAATAGTGTCAGATGATTTTGGTTTTCGGCTGGAGACCTTTCCCTGCAAAAGAGAGTTAAGCTTTCTTAGCCACCCACATCTTCAAGGGTGGCTTCGAAGCAATGAGTCTATGTGCAGCATCTGAGAACTTTGGCTTTGGAGCCCTAGAAAAAAGTCTTGCAGGTGGACAATAGTACTCATAAGAATAAGCAGAATAGTTCTTGGTCTTATGAACATGGCGGTTTGATGAACCGCGCCCATATTCATAGGCTTGAGTATGGCTTCCCTGCAAAACATTTGCGTTAGTGCGACTCAGGTGAGTCCTCTGTCTGTATGAAGCCTTTGGACCGTATGATGCCTGTGGTCTGGGGTTTGTCTTCTTCACCTGTGGTGTCATGATGACATTCACAGGAAGATTCTCCAAACACCTCTTCAACACCTAGATCTTCTTCACAGGTGGTCCATTCCTGCAGTTAGTACCAATATACCTGGCAAACACTTCACCATTCTGATTCTTAAACAGTTTATAGTTTGCATCAAAGGATTCATCAATAACAATGGGGTTAGCACAAGTGAAGCCAGATAGGGTGGATGGATCTGCTGAAGGTTCCTTTGCAGCAACCCATGTGGTTTTGGGGTACTGCTCAGGTTTCCAGTAAGAGCCATCAGCATTCATTTTCCTTTCGAACCCAACACCCTCTTTCCTAGGGTTTCGGTTTAGGATTTGCCTTTTGAGGACATCACATAGTGTCTGATGCCCTTTGAGACTTTTGTACATCCCTGTTTCAAGCAGTGTCTTCAACCTAGCGTTCTCATCAGCAATAGCAGTGGTATCCTCAGTAGAGGGGTTAGTTACCACATCAACAGTTGAAGATATTGCAACAGTAGCAGCAGTAGAACATTCAGCAACAGAAGTAGCGTTATCACGCTCAATGCATTTAAGACATGGTGGTTCAAATCCTTCCTGAGCTGAACTGATCTGTTCGGCGCAAAGTGACTCGTTTTCCTTTTGAAGATCTTCCTGAGCCGCTCTCAATTTCTCAAGATCTTGCTTCCTTTGAAGATAATCATAGGAAAGCCTTTCATGAGTTGTTGAGAGCGTTTCATGACGACTTTCAAGTTCCTCATACTTAATGTGAAGATTTTTTATGTCTTCAATTAAGGACTGAGATCGAGTCATTTCAGCGTCTAATAGATCATCGCTTTTGTCTAATAGTTTTTGAATGTGTTCCATAGCTTTCTGTTGTTCAGTTGCAATTTTAGCAAGTGTTTTGTAGCTGGGTTTGGAACCACAATCAGAGTCATCATCACTAGATGTTTGATAGTGAGTAGTGCGTGTGTTTACCTTGGCACCGCGTGCCATGAAGCAGTAGGAAGGAGCGGAGTAGTCCTTGTCATTTGCATCGGGGTCGGTGATGAAGTCATTGTCTTCATTGTTGAAGATGGACTTGGCAACGTATGCTGTATCCAGACTCGCAACGCCTGAATCGGACTCCTCCTCAGACTCCACCTCCGCCTCCTCAGAAGCAGACTCCTCCTCGGAATCCATTTCCTTGCCAACAAACGCACGTGCCTTGCCAGATGAGCTCTTCTTGTGTGATGAAGACTTTGAGGAAGACTTGGAAGAAGACTTTGAGTATTTCTTCTTCTTCTTATCGTCAGAGTCATACTCCTTGCTCTTCTTCTTCTTCTTCTTCTTGTTCTCATTGTCCCATTGTGGACACTCAGAGATGTAGTGGCCAAGTTTCTTGCACTTGTGACATGTTGTCTTCTTGTAGTCATGAGCAGAAGCTTCATCATTCCTTGAGATTGATCGTGAAGACTTTCTGAAGCCTTTCTTCTTGGTGAATTTTTGGAACTTCTTCACAAGCATAGCAAGCTCCTTTCCAATGTCTTCAGGATCATCAGAACTACTGTTGTCGGATTTCGGGTTCCGGCAGACCCTTGAGGTTCAAACACTAGGGTGCGCGCGGAGATTTCGTCTCCTACCTACCTGCACCCCTCCGCCTTGCTAGGATCTAAACTAAGGAAAGAACAACACAAGAGACACAGGGTTTATACTGGTTCGGGCCACCGTTGTGGTGTAATACCCTACTCCAGTGTGTGGTGTGGTGGATTGCATCTTGGGCCGATGATGATGAACAATCAAGGAAGAACAGCCTCGCGAGGGTCTGTTCTTGGCTAGGGCGATGAACTGCTGGGAGGAGCTCAGTCGCCTTTCTCTCTCTCTCTCTCTCTCTCTCTGATCTTCTCTATCCTTCCAAAAACTTGGCCCCCTCTCTTTCTTTGTGTGTGTCCGTGTATCTTGCGGGTGGCTGATCCTATTTATAGAGGCCCTGGTCTTCTTCCCAAATATCGAGCAGGAAGGGAGCCAACAATGCCGGGCTAATTTGAAGGGGGACAGCTAGTACAAGCTACCCTGACAAAAGTAGTCTTCGCCTGCGCAAAGCTCTGGTGATGACGCCGTCTTGGGCTCCATGGTGACCTCCGTCTCGTAGTCCTCCTGGTCTTAGTCTCGTTGCACCGAAATGGCAACCTTTGCCTGATGCCTCGGTACTCCGCGGCTGCGCTTGCCCCCTTTGCACCAAAGAGGAAGGGAGGACGCTGCGCGGGCTGGCACCCGCCTGGCGCCCCATGCCGTCATGGCTTGCGTCACGGGCACCTCGTGACGTACCCCGCCTTGATCTCTCCGCCTCCTCGTGAGCTAGCCTGACGAGGCCGCGCCTGAGGAAGCTCCGCGTCGTCCGCCCTGCGAGGCTTGTCCCCTCGCGAGGGTCTTGGGTTTGTGTTGGTGAAGATGGGCCGTGCTGGGCCCCCTTTTGAGCCACGCCGCAGGCCGCAGGTAGGCAAGTCTGGGGACCCCCGTTCCTAGAACACCGCCAGCTGTCAGATTCTTCTTCAGATGAGGAGACAGATTTTGTCTTCAAGGCACGAGTTTGCCCATAGTTGGGACCGTAGATGTCTCTTTTCTCAGAAAGCTGAAACTCGTGTGTGTTGAGCCTCTCAAGTATGTCAAACGGATCAAGTGTCTTGAAATCAGGATGTTCTTGAATCATCAGGGCTAGGGTGTCAAACGAACTGTCAAGTGATCTCAGGAGTGTCTTGATGACTTCATGCTTGGTGATCTCAGTAGCGTCGAGGGCTTGAAGCTCATTTGTGATGTCGGTGAGTCGATCAAACATGAGCTGGACATTCTCATTGTCATTTCTCTTGAAGCAGTTGAAGAGGTTGCGAAGGACACTGATTCTCTGATCTCTCTGGGTTGAGATGCCTTCGTTGACCTTGGAGAGCCAGTCCCAGACTAGCTTAGATGTTTCCAAAGCACTCACGCGGCCATACCGTCCTTTGGTCAGATGACCACAGATGATATTCTTGGAAGTAGAGTCCAGTTGAACGAACTTCTTGACATCAGCAGCAGTGACACCTTCTCCAGCCTCGGGAACGTCGTTCTTGACGACATACCATAGGTCGACATCAATGGCTTCAAGATGCATGCGCATCTTATTCTTCCAGTAGGGATATTCAGTTCCATCAAAGACGGGGCACGCAGTGGAGACTTTAATTATCCCTGCAGTCAACATAGCTAAAATTTCAGGTGGTTAAACCGAATCATACAGAACAAGGGAGTACCTCGCTCTGATACCCATTGAAAGTGCTAGTGATCAACTAGAGGGGGGGTGAATAGGCGATTTTTATGAAAGTCTTCAAAACATGTAAGTTTCGAAGACAAACGATAGAAATGAACCTATTACCATGTAGCGGAAGGTAGACTACACTAGGCAAACCATAGTCACGTATTCAATGAAGTGAAAGCACAATGACTAATAGCAGCTAGGCAGTAAGGATCAGGTAGGAAGATATGGTGAAGCCAATCAGTACAAGTAATCACTTAGTGAAGTCAAATGGTGATACTATCGTACAATGACTTCACAAGAACCAACAGTAAGTAAAGGGAAGGGAAGGATGAAACCAGTGACTCGTTGAAGACAATGATTTGTTGGACCAGTTCTAGTTGCTGTGACAACTGTACGTCTGGTTAGGGAGGCTGAGATTCAACTCAGAAGACCTCGTCTTCACCTTATTCCCCTTGAGCTAACGACACCCAGTCCTCGCCCAATCACTCTGGTAAGTCTTCAAGGTAGACTTCCAAACCTTCACAGACTTCGTTCACCGACGATCCACAATGACTCTTGGATGCTTAGAACGTGACGCCTAACCGACTGGAGGATTCACAGTCCTCAAGTGTAATAAGTCTTCAGATCACACAGACAAGAAGACTTAAGTGATGCCTAACACTCGTTGGCTCTGGGTGGTTAGGGCTTTATCCTCTCAAGGAATTCTCTCTCAAAGGCTTCGAGGTGGGTTGCTCTCAAACGACAAAAGCCGTACTTTAACTCTGAGCAGGCAACCGTTCATAGTTGTAGGGGGTGGGCTATTTATAGCCACTAGGCAACCCGACCTGATTTGTCCGAAATGACCCTGGGTCACTAAGGAACTGACACGTGTTCCAACGGTCAAATTTCAAACACACACGGCAACTTTACTTGGGCTACAAGCAAAGCTGACTTGTCCAACTCTGAACAAGATTCGCTCTCATAGTCTTCACTCGAAGACATAGGATTTTGGTTAAGCATCACTTCAGTCATTCTAACTGGTTCTCTTGGACCCCACTTAACAGTACGGTGGTTCCTATGACTCAACAAAGAAGAAAAAGAACTACGAAAGATCTAAGTCTTCGCGCTCCATAGTCTTCATGCGATGTCTTCTCTTGTCATAGTCTTCAATGTGAATGTCTTCACATACCACCTTTGACTTCAATGTCTTCATACATTTTTAGGGGTCATCTCTGGTAGGAAAACGAATCAATGAGGGACTTCTACCTGTGTTATCCTGCAATTCTCACAAACACATTAGTCCCTCAACTAGGTTTGTCGTCAATACTCCAAAACCAACTAGGGGTGGCACTAGATGCACTTACAACCACAATCATCCTTGCTGTACACACCTTTTGAGAGAGCCATACCTGATTTGGAATTTGTTAGAATACTCTATGTGCTTCACTTACATCTTTTGAGTTATATTGTTTTGCTCTAGTACTTCACTTATATCTTTTAGAGCACGGTGGTGAATTTGTTTTATAGAAACTATTAATCTCTCATGATTCACTTAGATTATTTTGAGAGTCTTAAATAGCATGGTAATTTGCTTAAATAATCCTAATATGCTAGGTATTCAAGATTAGTAGAAAAATTCTTATGAGTGTTTTGAATACTAAGAGAAGTTTGATGCTTGATGATTGTTTTGAGATATGGAGGTAATAATATCAAAGTCGTGCTAGTTGAGTAGTTGTGAATTTGAGAAATGCTTGTGTTGAAGTTTGCAAGTCCCGTAGCATGCACGTATGGTAAACGTTATGTAACGAATTTGAAACATGAGGTGTTCTTTGATTGTCCTCCTTATGAGTGGCGGTCGGGGACGAGCGATGGTCTTTTCCTACCAATCTATCCCCCTAGGAGCATGCGCGTAGTGCTTGGTTTTTGATGACTTGTAGATTTTTGCAATAAGTATGTGAGTTCTTTATGACTAATGTTGAGTCCATGGATTATACGCACTCTCACCCTTCCATCATTGCTAGCCTCTTCGGTACCGTGCATTGCCCTTTCTCACATTGAGAGTTGGTGCAAACTTCGCCGGTGCATCCAAACCCCATGATATGATACGCTCTTTCACACATAAACCTCCTTATATCTTCCTCAAAACAGCCACCATACCTACCTATTATGGCATTTCCATAGCCATTCCGAGATATATTGCCATGCAATTTTCCACCATTCTGTTTATCATGACACATTCATCATTGTCATATTGCTTAGCATGATCATGTAGTTGACATAGTATTTGTGGCAAAGCCACTGTTCATAATTCTTTCATACATGTCACTCTTGGTTCATTGCATATCCCGGTACACCGCTGGAGGCATTCATATAGAGTCATCTTTTGTTCTAGCATCGAGTTGTAATCATTGAGTTGTAAATAAATAGAAGTGTGATGATCATCATTTTCTAGAGCATTGTCCCAAGTGAGGAATTAAAAAAAAGAGGGAGAAAGGCCATAAAAAAGAGAAGAGAAGGCCCAAAAAAAGAGAAAAAGAGAGAAGGGACAATGCTACTATCCTTTGCCACACGTGTGCTTCAAATTAGCACCATAATCTTCATGATAGAGAGTCTTTTGTTTTGTCACTTTCATATACTAGTGGGAATTTTTCATTATAGAACTTGGCTTGTATATTCCAACAATGGGCCTCCTCAAGTGCCCTAGGTCTTCGTGAGCAAGCAAGTTGGATGCACACCCACTTAGTTTCTTTTGTTGAGCTTTCATACATTTATAGCTCTAGTGCATCCGTTGCATGGCAATCCCTACTCCTTGCATTAACATCAATCGATGGGCATCTCCATAGCCCATTGATTAGCCTCGTTAATGTGAGACTTTCTCCTTTTTTGTCTTCTCCACATAACCCCCATCATCATATTCTATTCCACCCATAGTGCTATGTCCATGGCTCGCGCTCATATATTGCGTGAAAGTTTATAGGTTTGAGATTACTAAAGTATAAAACAATTGCTTGGCTTGTCATCGGGGTTGTGCATGATGAGAGCATTCTTGTGTGACGAAAATGGAGCATGACTAAACTATATGATTTTATAGGGATGAACTTTCTTTGGCCATGTTATTTTGAGAAGACATAATTGCTTAGTTAGTATGCTTGAAGTATTATTATTTTTTATGTCAATATGAACTTTTATCTTGAATCTTTCGGATCTGAATATTCATACCACAATTAAGAAGAATTACATTAAAATTATGCCAAGTAGCACTCCGCATCAAAATTATCTTTTTTATCATTTACCTACTCGAGGACGAGCAGGAATTAAGCTTGGAGATGCTTGATACGTCTCCAACATATCTATAATTTTTGATTGCTCCATGCTATATTATCTACTGTTTTGGACATTATTGGGCTTTATTATCCACTTTTATATTATTTTTGGGACTAACCTATTAACCAGAGGCCCAGCCCAGAATTGCTATTTTTTTGCCTATTTCAGAGTTTTGCATAAAAGGAATATCAAACGGAGTCCAAACGGAATGAAACCTCCGGGAACGTGATTTTCAGAATGAACATGATCTAGGAGACTTGGACCCTACGTCAAGAAATAAAGGAGGAAGCCACGAGGTAGGGGGCGCGCCTACCCCCCCTAGGCACGCCCTCCACCCTCGTGGGCCCCCTGTTGCTCCACCGACGTACTCCTTCCTCCTATATATACCTACGTACCCCCAAACGATTAGAACGGAGCCAAAAACCTAATTCCACCGCCGCAACCTTCTGTATCCACGAGATCCCATCTTGGGGCCTGTTTCGGAGCTCCGCCGGAGGGGGCACCCATCACCGAAGGCTTCTACATCAACACCATAGCCTCTTCGATGAAGTGTGAGTAGTTTACCTCAGACCTTCAGGTCCATAGTTATTAGCTAGATGGCTTCTTCTCTCTTTTGGGATCTCAATACAATGTTCTCCCCCTCTCTTGTGGAGATCTATTTGATGTAATCTTCTTTTTGCGGTGTGTTTGTTGAGACCGATGAATTGTGGGTTTATGATCAAGATTATCTATGAACAATATTTGAATCTTCTCTGAATTCTTTTATGTATGATTGGTTATCTTTGCAAGTCTCTTCGAATTAATAGTTTGGTTTGGCCTACTAGATTGATCTTTCTTGCAATGGGAGAAGTGCTTAGCTTTGCGTTCAATCTTGCGGTGTCCTTTCCCAGTGACAATAGGGGCAGCAAGGCACGTATTTATCGCTCTACATCATGTCATCTTGCTTAAGGCGTTACTCTGTTTTCATGAACTTAATACTCTAGATGCATGCTGGATAGCGGTCGATGAGTGGAATAGTAGTAGATGCAGGCAGGAGTTGGTCTACTTGTCTCGAACGTGATGCCTATATACATGATCATACCTATATATTCTCATAACTATGCTCAATTATGTCAATTGCTCAATAGTAATTCGTTCACCCACCATAAAATACTTATGCTCTTGAGAGAAGCCACTAGTGAAACCTATGGCCCTCGGGTCTATCTTCATCATATTAATCTTCCAATACTTAGTTATTTTATTTGCTTTTTACTTTGCTTTTATTTTACTTTGCATCTTTATCACAAAAATACCAAAAATATTATCCTATCATATCTATCAGATCTCACTCTCGTAAGTGACCGTGAAGGGATTGACAACCCCTTAACGCGTTGGTTGCGAGGAGTTATTTGTGTTGTGCAGGTACAAGGGACTCGCCGTAGCCTCCTACTGGGCTGATACCTTGGTTCTCAAAAACTGAGGGAAATACTTATGCTACTTTGCTGCATCATCCTTTCCTCTTCAAGGAAATCCAACACAGTGCTCAAGAGGTAGCAATTGCCCCTTAAGTGGCCCTTCTCCGCCACTTCTTCTCACTGCACCTGATTGATCCCCGACAGAGCTTAGGATGCCTGAGATTTCAGGCCGTGGCAGCGACGGCCGGCGCAGGGATTGACTTCGAGCTCCCACCATCCACAAGTGGGTTTCGCGCACGGTGGGTATTTGTTGATATTGGAGTGCTCAACCTCCTGCTCTCTTCTCCGTCAGCGCCCGCTATTCCCAACTCTGGTTCTAGCCACCAAAGGCTCGTCGATTCGCGCCTTGCCCCTGTTTGGCTCAGGATGAAGAGGCTCAAGGACCTTGATGTGACTGCGCCTATGGTGGTGAAGGGGTTCATTAGGCGTCGAATCGCTCCGCTTCAGTGCCACACTCGACCGATGTGGGCCTTGCTCAACATCAAGGACCATATGAGACTTCAGGAGTCCGAGCTCCCCCTCGAGGCGCGGTGGATGGTGCTCGAGGTCCTGACGGGTGTCCCATTGCCAGATGACATGCCGAGGAAGAGTTGCCTTTTGTACCGCTGCTTGAACAGGGCGACATTCGCGGAGTAGATGCCTTCCTTCGATGAGTGGGGGATGCGTCCAGTCGGCCTCGTGGGGCCCCGTGAGAACCCCATCGTCGCGGTTCCTCTCCCTGCCGCTGGCACCGAGCTCGCCCCAAGTGTGGATGCAGGAGGGCGAGCACCGCTAGGGGATGATGGTGAAGGTGCCGAGATGCTGATGCCACCCATGGCTCCCGAGGCGTTGTCCTCGGGGACTCGGGACTCTTGCCCTGGGGCAGCGGTTGAGGGGGCGACGCAGCCCACGTCTCCCGGGGCCGGGGCTCCTGAGGCCTCGGCTGGTCGCTGCGAAGCAGAGCCTGATAGCTCCCCTCAGCTTGGCGCTCCTAAGGCCGCCCCTTCGAGCGCTTCTCAAGATGCGCCTCGTGTCGGCCGCCATGTCCAGCGCTTCGGCCGGCTTTGCGTGGACTTCAAAGAGTTCTGCAAGAGGAGGGGGTCCCCAAGCAGCAGCACCTTTGGGCCGTTAAAACGGAGAAAGTATATCGTCGTTGACGAGTAAGTACCTTATCTTGGTGATTCTCCGCGTGTTGCTTCCCTTCCTGATGATGTCTTTTTAGGATCCCTTCTGTCAAGGCCGCGGAATCTCCTGAGAAGCGACCTCCTCTCACCTCGTTTCTCCTGCTGGACTCGAGCACTGCAAGCCCGCGCGCTGCTTACGGCATGGAGTCGACTGGGGAAGCCAGCCCGTCGACAAGGCGTCTTGAGCTCGCGCCTTCGCCGTCTCTCCTTTGCGGCCTTGCTTGGAGTACAGCAAGCATGCCAAGGGTTCCTCCCTTGGTCGTGGACGGCAGCTGGATGGCTTTGGTCTTGGGTTCCTCTTCAAGCAGCGGGCCTCCACTCGTTCAGGCTCCTCGCTAGGCATGGCCCGCAACTGGACGGGAGCCAACCCCCAGCCCCCGCTGAAAGGGGGCGAGCCGCTTTGGGCCCCATCCGCGGTCCCCGCGGCGAAGGGCAGAGTCAGCAGCATGCTCGAGTTGGCGCAAGAAAGGAGTGTCGTCCACCACGAGCTCTTTTAGGGGGCGATGGGCGCGATGAACCGGCTTGGTGAAGAGCTCGCGGATGTGGACGCCCGCCTCGTGGCCGAGGGTCTTCGGGTGGTGGAGGAGCAGCATAAGCTGAAGGTGGCTGTCAACCTCGGGCGCCACCAGCGCGAGCTCGATAATGCAAAGGCCGAGGCTTCCCTCGCAGCCTTCCGTGAGGCCTGCTCCTGAGCTCTGGAAGAGTCCCAGGAAGCTGACCGCCGTTGCGAGGTCATGGAGAAGTGCGCGTGGGAGCTCCAAGTCTGGAGCACCGACTTGGATCAGCAAGTGGAGGCGCACAGAGCCGCACTGGCGTTGTTGAGGGGGATGCCCACTGAAGAGGAAGAGATTCAGAAGCGCGAGGAGGCACTGGCGCTGGAAGCCGTGGAGCATAACCTTGAGCTCGAACGACTGGAGACGAGGCAGCGTCAAGTTGCCCAAGCGGAGGATGTCGTTGGCGCGCGCGAGGCCAGGGCCCAGGAGGAGGTCAATCGCCGGGTGGCCGAGGCTCGCATGGGTCTTGAGGGTAGGCTTGACCTGAAGTTGAAGCTCGCGGAAGCTGAGGCCGCTGGTAGGACTGCTGCCCTCAAGTCCAGGTTGACCGAGGTGGAGCGACGCGAGGAGGCCACCGCAGCCGCCTTGGTCTCGGCGTAGGACGAACTGGCCTCCGCCCGCGCCGAGTTGCTCCCTCTTCAGCAACGAGTCGCTGATGCCAAGTCCGTCGTGCGCCAGAACAGGGAGGAAGTGCTTCAGCAACGGACGCTGGAGCGCGTGCACGCCCCCATGCTCCATGACCTCGGGAATAGGGCTAACATCGCCCTGGGCCACATCTATGATGAGAATGCTCCTCATCCCCACACGAACGACTACGCCAGCCACCTCTGCTTCTTCACCGACGTGGTGACGCGCCTGGGGAACCATTCCAAGAGGGCTCACCAACTTGTTGAAGAGAGGAGTCGCGGCCTGCTCGGGCGTGCGTTCTCCCGCGTCTTCAGCCATCTCCAGAACGCCGACCCCAACTTCGATTTTGACGTCGCCATCGCTCATGTGCCCGAGGCCATCCGGGGCGACCTGTCATGATGTGTGGAAGACAATGTGGACGCGTTGGTCAGGGCCTTCACTTCCGATGATGATGGGGTGGCGGTCGCGGCGGACGCGGGCGACGTGGTCGAAGATGGTGATGGCAATGCTTGTGAAGGTGATGGTGATGCCAGCGGGGGTGGCAGTGATGCCAGCGACGCGTCTGAGGGCGATACGGGGGACGCGGCGAGCGACATGTCTGACTGATCCCGTGTTTCCCAGATGTTTGTCCTGCACACGGAAGCTCTGGCGCAGCCCTTGAGGTTGTAAGAGCATTTTTGGAGGGGAAGCCCTCACGTAAATATACTACTGCTTCCATCTTTTTAGGTCGAGTTGGATATGCGTCTTCGTGAACTCACATATCCTGGGGCAAGGTTGATGTTGCGGTTCACCTTAGCCTGGACGAGCCCAAAACCGGCTCATGAGATTGCGAGTTTTTGGGAAGCTCCTGAGGAATTCGTCGACACGCCCGAGGGGGCCGCGTGATAAGCAAGCGCTAGCCGTGGCGCGACATGCGCGTGGCGCGTGTGCGTCATGCCCAGCCTCGCTCGTGAGGGGCCCCGAGGGGGAAGCAACAGGTGCGAACTCCGAAATAAGGCAAGAACCAGATAGCAAGAAATCGCTTCGAACGAGAAAAGGCACCCCCCGCGCGCATCAATGAAAATTCAATTTCAACTTAAATCCAAATCCAGAAGGCAGGGTTAAGAAAAAGAGATCCAAAGCAAATGGCCGCATCCGGCGCCTAGTCTAGTCTTTGTGTCTTCTCACCAGCGCGGAGCTAAGTGATGCCACTAGGACGTGCGAGGGAGCCCCCGAGGCCCAAGGGCGGCACTCCTGAGGCTCCGGGGTGTGTATAGACCCACTCGTTATTACGTGAGAGTGTCACAGGCAGAGACCTTCACAGGCATGAGCCTTACTTCATATCGCCAGATGAGGGCCCCGCCTTGCGCCACCACTACCACCGTTGGGAGGACCGGAGACCAAGACGGCACCAACGAGGGCAGAGGGGACGCCAGCGGCGCCCTCGGCGACCATGGGTCCTCTGCCAGGGGTAGGCTCTGGAGCACCTCCCCGGCAGAGGGCCTACCTCCGGGGGACGCCTTGTTCCGCGCGGTGCTAGGGAGGGCCTTCGTCCCGGCTTCCTTCCAGCAGCCCCCAACGTGCCCCCCTGGCGGGAGGGAGGCCGACGAGCTGGGACCGCCATCTGCTGCTGCGACCTGATCCCCCTGCGCACCATGGTTAGCGTAAGCATGCTCCTGAGGAATTAGTGGTACCCTATAGCTATTGTCGCCGGCGCAGTTGGCGAGGCTTCCGGAGGGGTCCTGAAAGGCGCCAGCTTCTAGTGCCTCCTCCTCCTAGCCCGGCTCGAGGAACGAGCCAGGGTCGTCTTCCAGCATGTACTCCTGGTCCACCATGCGGGGCACGTAGGCCTTTGAGGCCGCCGCCTCGAAGACCTCGCCATAGTGCCCCACACTCCACGTCACCCGACCTAGCGTGCCGCATCGAGGATGGTAGGGTTGCATCCCGCCCGTACCATAGGTGGCAGCGCTCGTGCCCGTGCCCAGTGGAGGTGGCGCGGGCGCGAGTGGGCGTGCAGCTATGTTGGTTGCGCCGGTGTCGATGAAGCCTGGTGGTGCGCCTGTAGGCACGCGGGTGCGGCGTGGTCCGCCATGCGACCCGGCCGCAGCTTGTGGCGTGGGCAGAGAATAGAAGGATGGCGCTCCTGAAGCCGTGGCATCCAAGAGCTTGGCGACGCACTCTAGCAAAGCATCCTGACCGCTCTCCATCAGCCGGCACCGCAGCAACTCCCGCGCCACCGTGAGTGCAGCCCGCATGTTTGCCTACTCCCTTCGGGTGTGCGGCATCGTCATTGCGGCTTGGCTTGCGGCCCTTACAGCAGCTCGCTCCTGACGTGGAGTAAGAGCAGAGGGTGAGTGACCGTGCCACCCACGCACTGTGGCGTTTGGCGGTGCGCGAGCCGCCTAAGGCGCGGGGTTGAGGTCTTCTTGGGCAGACGGCACCACCCTGGCCGGCCAGGCCGCCCAGCGGTCGGTATCAGCTCTTGAGTCGCCTGACATCGGAGCCGCGGAGCGCCGAAGGATCAACAAGGGGATCAGCTGGTGGAAGGAGAGCTCCGGTGCACCCCTACCTGGCGCGCCAAATGTCAGATCTTGGATTCCGGCAAAACCCTCAAGGTTCGAACACTGGGGCACGCGTGAAGATCTCCCCCTACCGATCCGCATCCTAGCTTCGCTAAGATCTCACGGGCTAACTCGACGAACTCGCAACACAAAGTACACAAGATTTATACTGGTTCAGGCCACCGTTTTGGTGTAATACCCGAATCCAGTGTGGTTATGTGGATTGCCTCTTGGGCTAAGGATGAACAGTACAAGGAGAAGAACAACCTCCTGAGGCGAGGTGTTCTTGTGCTTGGTGAACTTGTGCTTGTTCAGATCTCTTCTCCCCTCCCCAGCTATGGTGGTGGCTAGTCCTATTTATAGAGGCCCTGGTCCTCTTCCCAAATATTGAGCGGGAAGGGAGCCAACAATGGACAATTTGAAAGAGGACAGCTAGTACAGCTTATCCTGACAAAAGCAGTCTTCGCCTGCAGAAGGCTCTGGTGGTGACGCTGCCTTGGGATCCATGGTGACCTCCGTCTTGCCGTCCTGCTGGTCTTGGTCTCTTTGCATTCATATGGAAATCTTTGCTTGACGCCTCGGTACTCCACGCCTGCTCTTGCTTCCTTAGCACCAAAGAGGAAACAAGGACACTACGCGTGCTGGCGCCCGCCTGGCGCCTGCCTGATCTTGATCGTCATGGCTCACATCATTGAAACCTCGCGAGGTTTACCTTGGCTTGTACTCTCCGCTCCTTGCGAGCTAGCCTGGTGAGGCCGCTCCCGAGGAGGTCTTGTGTCATCTGCCTCGCGGGGCTTGGCCCCTCGTGAGGGTCTTGAGTGCTTGTTGGTGAAGATGGGTCGTACGGGCCCGCTCGCAGAGCCACGCCGTGGGCCGCGGGTAGGCAAGTCTGGAGACCCCCCTTCCCAGAACGCCGACAAATACTACAAATTAAGTGGAGCTCAATATGCAACGAGTTGCATATTAACGAAACACCACATGACTTATTTAGTTCTCTCTCGGTTATGTACTCAACAATATTAAATGTTGTTAAACATGGCAAGAGGTGAAGCATATAAAAACTACATATCTAGGCAAGTTTAAATGAGGCGGAACAACAAGCAACAAGTCCAGCAAAATCCTCATGAGCATATATTACATTTGGTACTGTTCTGCCCTAAATCATATTTTAGAGTTGTTAAACATGCAAAGTACTGCCATCATGTTAAACTATGCATTTTTGTACCCCATTTACATATATAATTTATTTAAAATGGAGCTACGGTTAAATAGTTATGAGATAAATCATTTTAACATGGCATTTACTCAAATTAAAGCAAACAGAAAGTTTAAGCATTCTAAACATGGGTGACAGTTGCAAATTATGAAACTAGAAGAAATTCTAAGCAAGTTACATATATAAAACATTTTAAACCGATGCACGGTTGTGGAGTTATTATATGCATGAAGTTTAGGGGGTTTTCTGCAAAACTGGCATTCTCTGGATAAATAGACAAATTCACAGACGCTAAAAAAACATACGCAGGCCGAATCTGGTTAGCCCAACAGGTGAAAAAAACAAGAGGGGCACTAGGGTGTGGCCTCACCCAGTGGGCCTTGGCCCGTCAGTGGAGAAGGGAGCAGCAGGCCGACGTGGCTGGGCCGGACGAGCGAGATTAGGCCAAGCATGGGCACATGGGCGTCGTGTGTACTAAAGCGGTCAATGATGCCGCTGGCACAGACGGGTGCTGGTCGTCTTTGACAGAGCAAGCAGCAGCAGTGGCAGGACTTGGCGGCGTCGGCGGTAGGGGAGGCATGGACTCATCCGGATCCAGGCGAAGCAGGGTGTTGGGGAGGTGCCTCGGCAGCTTGGCATCCTCCGGGTGCTGCATCGGGAGGCCAAGAGAGAGGAAGATATGAGGCAGGGAAGGTGCAGGGGAAAACGCAGGAGTGGCAGGGCATCTCACCGGTGACAAGGAGGAGCCCCGATGATGGTTTTGAACGGCAAAAACGGACAGCCGAGGATGGGCGGCCGGATCAGGTGGTCGAGGCGCAACGGAGACAAGACGACAACTTGGCCTTGGGATGGTGGCTTGGCGCTCCTCGGATGGCCTTCGTGGCGGCGAAGGACGAGAACTTGACATCTGGGGCTTGGAGCTCGAAACGGCAGGCGCCATGGAGGCTCCTGCTGGAGGTGGTCACCGGAGCGGCGAAGCGGCAGGGAGGATCGGCTGGCCGCGGGAGATGGAGGCGCATGGGGCTGCGGTTGTGGACGTCGGCGCTCCTGGATAGAGATGCGATGGGGTTAGGAGCATCAGGTGCAGAGAGAGTGAGAGGGCCGGGAAGGAGGCGTGGTTGGCTCGCTGCTCACCGGAGCTTGTCGGTGGCGGCGAAACGACGACGAGGCCGAGCAGAGGGAGCATACAGGAGGATCTCCAGAGGAAACTTCTCTTCGGGTGCGCGAGGAGGATTTCCTCTCCTTGCATCGTCTGCACTAGGCAGAGCAGGAGGGGGATCGAGTGTGGTTGGAGATGAGGGAGATCGAGCGCTGCTGTTGGTTGGTTCAATTTCGGTGGGGATTGGTCGGCGCTGAAAAAATAGGAGGGAGGGGACTGACTGACTGGATCGGGGAAGGATCCCGAGAGAACAGCGGCGGCGGCGGGCACAGGTGGATTGGACAGCTCCCTAGGTTTTAGGGTTGGACCTCTTTTATAGCAAAAGAAATTTAGGAAGGGGCTAGAATGACCCTCCGATTTAGATCGGACGCTTGAGATGATTAGGTTGGGGGAGTCCAACAAATAAATGGAGATGTTTTAGGGATGTTAGGGGATGATCCGGATCCATCGGTAACAACAACCCGGGTCGGATTCGGGACAACTTCCGGGCGCGCGCGAGAGGGTTTGAGAACTGTGCGGAGAGGGGGGGTCTGACAAAGGCGACGGAGGCAAGGGGGGTTTCATGGGCTCAGAGAAGAGAGAGCAAAGAGCGGTCCGAGAGAAAGTGATGAAGGGAAAGGGAGAAACAACAACGACGATGGATGTAGGTTTTTTTTCAAATGACGGCAATGAAATGCCAATGCAATGCGCATGATACTATGAGATGAGACGCAACAAACAAGTAAAACACACGACGAATCTCGGAAATCATGGAAGGCATCTGAAGCTCCGGTCTTGGGGCGTTACAGGATGATGGAGACTATCATTCCCCCACAAGTCGGGATGAGACTCTGGACAATGAGAGAAAAAGAAAAAAGAAAAAAAGGAAGAAGAAGAAAATAAAAAATAAACAAAGAGATAAGGGGCATTCTTAGTATCCTTCACCACACTTGTGCTTCAAAGTAGCACCATGTTTTTCATATGGAGAGTCTCCTATGTTGTCACTTCCATATACTAGTGGGAATTTTTCATTATAGGATTAGATACACACCCACTTAGTTTTTATATTGAGCTTTCATACACTTATAGCACTTAGTGCATTTGTTGCGTGGCAATCCCTACTTCTTGCATTGATATCAATTTATGGGCATATCCATAGCCTGTTGGTTAGCCGCGTTAATGTGAGTCTTTCTACTTTTTTTTCTTCTTTATATTTACCCCTATCACCATATTCTATTCCACCAGTAGTGCTATATACATGGCTTGCGCTCATGTATTGCGTGAGGGTTGAAAAAGATGAAGCGCGTTTAAAAGTATGAACCAATTGCTCGGCTTTTCATCGGGGTTGTGCATGATAAATACTTTGTGTTAAAATGACAGAGCATGACATGACTATATGATTTTGTAGGGATAGCTTTCTTTAGCATTGATATTTTGAAAGACACGATTGTTTGTTGGGATGCCTGAGTATTGATGTCTTTATGTCAAATTATAGGGTATTGCTTTGAATCACTTATGTCTTAATATTCATGGCATGATTAGATATATGATCAAGTTTATGCTAGGTAGCATTCCACATCAAAAATTATACTTTTTATCATTTACCTGCTCGAGGACGAGCAGGAATTAAGCTTGGGGATGCTAATACGTCTCCATCGTATCTATAATTTTTGATTGTTTCATGCCAATATTATACCACTTTCACATATTTTTGGCAATGTTTTATATGATTTATTGGACTAACCTATTGATCCAGTGCCCAGTGCTAGTTCCTATTTTTTGCATGTTTTTGTATCGCAGAATATCCATACCAAACGAAGTCCAAATGCAATAAAATTTCACGGAGAATTATTTTGGAATATATGTGATTTTCGGGAGTTGGAATCACCGCAAACAGAGGCCCACATGGCCCACAAGACACCAGGGCGCGGTAGAGGCCCCTGGCGCGTGGTGGTGGGTTGTGCCCTCCTCGAACGTCGGTTGGAGCTCTACTTCGGGCGCAAGGAAGCTTATAGCCGGGAAAAAGATCGTGTTAAAATCTCAGCGCAATTGGAGTTACGGATCTCCCGGAATATAAGAAATGGTTTTCGGCCAGATCAGGGGAATGCGAAACAGAAGAGAACAGAGAGGGAGATCCAATCTCGGAGGGGCTCCCACCCCTCCGCCGCCATGGAGGCCATGGACCAGAGGGGGAACTCTCCTCCCATCTAGGGGGGAGGCCAAGGAAGAAGAAGAAGGAGGAGGGAGGCTCTCTCCCCCTCTCTCCCGGTGGCGCCAGAGTGCCGCCGGGGCAAGGATCGTGATGGCGATCTACATCAACAATCTTGCTACCGTCAACACCAACTCTCTCCCCCTCTATGCAGTGGTGTAACACCTCTTCCCCCTGCTGTAATCTCTACTTAAACATGGTGCTCAACTCCATATATTATTTCCCAATGATCTATGGTTGTCCTATGATGTTTGAGTAGATCTGTTTTGTCCTGTGGGTTAATCGTGATCTTGGTTGGTATGATTGTATATTTTATTATTGGTGCTGTCCTACGGTGCCCTCCGTCTCGTGCAAACGTGAGGGGCCCTCGCTGTAGGGTGTTGCAATATGTTCGTGGTTTGCTTATTGTTAGTGTTGCAGGGGTGACAGCAGCCTAAACACAGATAAGTGGGTTATGGCATATGGGAGTAAAGAGGACTTGATACTTAATGCTATGGTTGGGTCTCATGACCTTAATGATCTTTAGTAGTTGCGGATGCTTGCTAGAGTTCCAATCATAAGTGCATTTGATCCAAGTAGATAAATTATGTTAGCTCATGCCTCTTCCTCATCTATAATTTCAATAATGATTACCGGTACTTGTTATCGATTGCCTAGGGACAAATGACTTTCTCGTTGACAAAAGCTATCCACTTTTATTACCTTGCAATTTATTCATAGTTTTATTCTCGCAAAGTACTCGTAGTTTTATTCTCGCCAAATAGTTTCATACTTGTTTCTGGTAAAGCAAACGTTAAGTGTGCGTAGAGTTGTATCGGTGGTCGATAGAACTTGAGGGAATATTTGTTCTGCCTTTAGCTCCTCATTGGGTCCGACACTCTTATTTATCGAAGAAGGCTACAAACGGTCCCCTATACTTGTGGGTTATCAATAGGTACTCGGTTTGGGCAAGGTGGCTATCACAAATGACATGTCTCTTGCAAATGGCATGCTTGTCCAATCCCCTAAATATCATTTGCTTTTCGTTCGCCAATTGGCTTCTGTTGGTTATGATACACTCTTTGGACTAACGGATGTGAAAGTCTTTAAGAGAGATACTCTCGAAGTGGCCTTTGTTGGAGAGTTGGATGGCAATCCTTACACGGTTGATTTCTCGAAAGAGAGCACATTCCATGCAACTTGTCTAATGGCCAAGGCTGGCAAGGGGTGGCTATGGCATCGCCGGCTAGCCCATGTCGACATGAGAAATCTTCAAGATCTCTTAAAGGGTAATCACATCCTTGGAATAACCAATGTCTCTTTTGAGAAAGATCATGTGTATAGTGCATGCATAGATGGGAAGCAGCATCAATCAAAGCACCCACCCAAGAATATCGTGTCTACTTCAAGACCTTTGGAGCTCCTTCATGTGGATCTTTTTGGGCCTCCTTCATGGGATAGTCTTGGTGCGAAAAAGTATGGGCTTTTCATTGTTGATGATTACTCAAGATATACATGGGTGTTTTTCCTCAAGTCCAAGGACGAGACGAACATCACCTTTATTGATTTTGCCAAGCAAGCACAACGCAAGTTTGACAAAGAAATCTTGGAATAAGAAGTGATGATGGCTCTGAGTTCAAGAACTACACCTTGGAAGAATTTCTTAGTGATGAAGGAATTGAGCATCAATATTCAGCTCCATACACTCCTCAGCAAAATGGTGTAGCCAAAAGGAAGAACCATACACTTGTGGAGATGGCAAGGTCCATGTTGGATGAATACAAGTCGCCACATAGTTTTTGGGCCGAGGCTGTCAAAACCGCATGCCATGCATCAAACCGGCTCTTCCTCCACACGATATTGGAAAAGACTCCATATGAGCTCCTAACTGGGAACAAGCCAAATGTCAAGTACTTTCGTCTATTTGGGTGCAAATGTTTCATCCTCAACAAAAGAGAACGGTTAGGCAAATTTCAATCCAAAACAATTGAGGGTATATTTGTTGGCTATGGATCAAACTATAACACCTATAGAGTCTACAAAAAATCCAATGGATGTGTTGTAGAAACTTGTGACGTGGTGTTTGATGAATTTAATGGCTCCCATGGGGAGCAAGTTGATCTAAGTGATGTAGGTGAAGAAGATTCTTCTCAAGATATTTTGACCATGGGTGTTGGTGCACTACTTCCAATGGAACAAGAACCTCATGATGAAGAAGAAGAAGATGGAAGCACTACAAAAAAAGACACATCCGTGACATTTTGGGCCGAACGAATTTTTTTTCTGTCATACATATGACACTTCTATGACGATAATTGTGACAAAACCCGGTATCATCATAGATGTGGTGGGCTCCTACTTCTATGACAAAAAATCATGACAAAAAATGGGCTTTTCGTCCTGGGCGGGCCGGAGACGCAGCTACATGACATTCTTTGGGCCGTCCATGACGGAAAAAAACCGTGGTAGAAGCGAGGGGGAGGAAAATTTCGGGGAGTTCCCGGTTACGGTGGGAGGTCAGGGGCCGAGCGATGCGCATTTCTCTCATACATGTACGCGCGTGTGTGCGAGGTGTTGGCTCTAACTGAACCCAAGTGAGGTGTTGGACTCTAACTGAAGCCGGGTGATTGCACTGCAGGCTACGCGTTATTGAACCCGAGCGATCGATCGATGGCTGTTAACGGAACCCGATCGAGCGATTCCTTCGCTACTGCTGCTAACTGAAGCCAATCGATGCTGCCTCTGGGATGAATAGTGAGTGTTGCGGGGGGGTTGGATGAACAGTGAACAGTGGTGTTGCCTCTTGATGAATAGGACCCCGTGGTGTGGTGGAGGGCTGGATGACCGGTAGACGGTGGAGGGGTGCCCGTGGAGGGGTGGTTGAACAGGACCCCGTGGTGTGGAGGGCTGGATGAACAGTAGACAGTGGAGGGGTGCCCGTGGAGGGGTGGTTGAACAGTAGCCGGTGGAGTAGCGTGCGGTGGAGGCTGGATGAACAGGAGCTCGTGGAGGCTGGAGGAGGTCGACGGTAGCCCGTGGAGGCTGGAGGAGGTCGACGGTGGAGATGAACAGTATCCCATGGAGTCCCGTTTTGCGGTACACCACACCCCTCCCGATGAACAGAACCCCCGTTTCGACCGTAGCGCTCCAACACAAGTCCGTTTCGTCCGTTTTGCGGTACGCCACACCCCTCCCGATCAACAGGACCCCCCGTTTCAACCGTAGGAGGTCCGTTTCCTCCGTTTTACGGTACGCCAGACCCCTCCCGATCAACAGGATCCCGTTCCGAACATAGGAGGTCTGTTTCCTCCGTTGTGCGGTACGCCAAGCCTCATTTCCATCGCCTGTTCCGTCCAAGCCCTCGCGATGAACACGACCACGCATTCCGTTCCGACCCAGCCGGTTGGCTCCCACGCGTTCCGTTGCCTCCCGATGAACACGACGCATTCCGTTGCCTCCCCATGAACACGACGCATTCCGTTGCCTCCCCATGAACACGACGCATTCTGTTGGCAGGGCCCGTTCCGACCCAGCCATGTACACGAGCCCTGGCCGTACGTATGCGCGAGTAGGCATTCGAGACCCCGCTCGTATGTACACATACGTGGCCGTATTTTCTTTCTTGCACCCTGGCCGCTGTACATACGTGTACATGCTACGTGCGCGCCTCTACTATGACACGTACGCGCCTCTACTATGACACGTGCGCGCCTCTACATCCACTAGTATATATGTACTTACACGTTCGTGACCAGAATGACAATGCTACGTACGCTTCAACCAGGTGGGTCCCGACTGTCAGGCACTTCCTTGCCTGCGAAGATGTAGCTGGTGGGTCCCAGTAGTCAGGGGGCGAATCGTTTTTTTTTTTGCCCGGACGCACTTCCTTGCGTGCAAAGATGTAGCTGGTGGGTCTCAGCAGTCAGGGGCAAACATTTTTTTCGCGAAATACAGTGGCCATCCGGTGGGTCCCAACTGTCAGGTGGAGGAATCATGATTTTCCGCGTAATAAGGAGGCACTTCCTTGCTGCGGCCGTGGACCTAGCTGTCAGCCTCTCCATGTACAGTCCACGTTCGATGGAAGTCATTCCTTGACCACGTTGACCACGCCGCGCCGAGAGCACCAGGGCGGTGGACAACGGCGAGGCCTAGGAAGGGGACGACGGGGAGCCAGGGAAGACGTGGCAGTGGAAGCCCGCACGGAGAGGAGTACGAGGGTTCACTGGATCGGCTGCAGTGTGAGGCTGTCGTCGCCGCAGGGCCTGGCCAGCGGTGGGAATAGTAGGGGGCGGTGAGGCCTCCGCGGCAGCACAGTCGGCCACGGAAGGCAGGAGCATGCGGCACGACCGGCGCTGCTTTGGGCGGCTGGAGCAAGAAGACCAGAGGTTGAAGAAGCACTACGGCCGTTGGATGGACATCGTACGGTCACTGGAGCTAGAATCGTTCATATTGACTAAAGTTGATAAAGGCCCCCGTCCCAGACAACTTAGTAGGCCCACAAGTCAGCCTCCCACCATGGTGGGTCCCAGCTAGCACGGGGAGTATTCATTTTTTGTGCGTAATAAGGAGGCACTTCCGGTGGGTCCGAGCTGACAATGGGGGGAACATTTTTTTCGTGAAATACGCTGGCCTGTCCGGTGGGTCCCAGCAGTCAGGGGGAAATGTTTTTTTCGCGAAATAAGGTGGCCCGTCCGGTGGGTCCCTGCTGTCAGGTGGAGGAATAATTATTTTGCGCGTAATAAGGAGGCACTTCCTTGTGGCCTCCTGGACCCAGCTGTCAGCCTCTCCACGTATAGTACTCTTCCGATGGAAGTCGGTCGTTGACCACGTTGACCACGCCGCGCCGAGAGCACCAGGGCGGTGGTCTGGACGACAGCGAGGCCTAGGAAGGGGACGACGCGGAGCCGGGGAAGACGCAACAGTGGAAGCCCGCGCGGAGAGGAGTACGAGGGTTCACTAGTTCGGCTGCGGTGTGAGGCTGTCGTCGCCGCAGAATAACAGGGGGTGTGGGTGAGTAGAGGGATGGCTTGGCCAGCGGTGGGAGTAGTACGGGGCGGTGAGGCCTCCGCGGCATCACAGCCGGCCATGGGAGGCAGGAGCACGCGACACGACCGGCGCTGCTTTGGGCGGCTGGAGCAAGAAGACCAGAGGTTGAAGAAGCACTACGGTCGTTGGATGGACATCGTACGATCACTGCAGCTAGAATTGTTTATATTGACTAAGTTGACAAAGCCCTTGGTACACGTCAACTTAGTAGGCCCACAGCTCGGATTTGGCAGAGAACATATAGCCCATTTACGTTTTGTAAGAATGTACAACCCATTTTTTAATTCTAATAGAATTTACTACAGCCCATTTACAGTTTGTTAAAAGTACAGCCCAACTTCTAGCTAGGATAACGATTAATAATTTCAAACAACCGCTCAAAACAGAATTCAAAAAAAATTCCCACATTTTGATGGGATCTGAAATATTTGTATCCGAAATTTCTAGTCAGGTTAAATATAATTTCAAAATAAAGTTGTATTACGTTAAAATCCAACGAAATATTGCACGTGCAACAAGTAATGAAATTAAAATTTTCAAATTCCAATAATAATACATTTTTCAAACTAATTACGTGTTTGGTGCATAGTAATTGTCCAATTATTATAATTACATCCCATTTATTATTTTTAGTCTATTTTCTTGTTAAGCCTAATGCATACCTCCTAGGAAAGTTTGCAGCCCAGCGGGGCAAAGAATAACAAGTTGACCCGGATATTGTGTACAACTGTCGGCCCAGTTGCATTGCTCATGTTGAAAAAAAGGCGTGTGTAGTACAGTACAACCTAACATGGTTACTCAGCCCACATTCAGCAACGCTGGAGAGGCCCAAACAAGGCTTCTATACAATTTTTTGAAGTCACTGAGCTCAATTAATAACTTAAGAAAAAAGTTAGATTACAGTGGAACCTAATTAAAAGTTGTCACGAGCAAATAAATAATTCAACGAGTCCCACTTGTGCGTGTGCGTGTGCGTGTGCGTGTGTGTGTGTGTGTGTGTGTGTGAGAGAGAGAGAGAGAGAGACCCATCGGTCGATGCTCGTAAATACATCTTTCAGCCATATGTATTGCTGATGCTCAGTAAAAACTTATATAGTTGACGCAATCATATAGAACATCATAGCATACTGAACCTGCATACAAAAATTTCACGCAGGCGGCACAATCAGGATGGAAGCAGTGGATTGCTACAGGAAGGGCCATGTTGAAACCAACAAAGTCGTACATAACGGTTCATCGTCTTTATCAATGATGGGGAAATATCTTGAATGTTGTGCAAAGAAAACAGACAGACAACACAATAAGTTCTGCTAGCACATTAAGTTGACGTATAGCCGTTTCTAAAAAAAGTTCGGGTACAAAATTAGAACAGGTCACAATCAAATGTACTGGCATATCAGTGCTTCACACCCATAGCTCGGATTTAGTTAGTATCTGACAAGATTCAGTTGTTACCTCAAATTAGAGAACATCCAGGCAGCTAGCCCTGCCTCTTCTCCCAAAGAAGCAGTGGCCTTCGCCGCGCGATGGAGTAGGCCCTGTGCCATCCATCGTTCCGAGCAACATGGGGAAAGTCTGACGTTGACTCCTATAATGGACGTCATTGACGGACCCTGGCACCAGTGGCGGCAGCAGGACTTCGATTGATGGATTGGCCACTTCTTTGACATGCACGAACACTCGATATAGGTACATCCCTAACATGGTCTGCGGCGGCCTTGGTGGCGACGAATAGTACAACCCTGGTTCCTGCACCGGTATCTCAACACCAATCACCTTCGGTATGGTGGATGGCTTCTTCGTCCATGCCATAACCATCAGAACCCAGCTGTCTAGAGGAACAAACATACTTACGAGCTCACCTCCAAGGTCGTTGATAAGCTCGTTCATGGACTCGTTGTTCCAAGCACGTCGAGGCATGCCATGGAAGGTAAGCTTTGTTAAAAACTCAAGCTCAGAGGGCACCGAGCCCCATCCTGGGTGCCACCGATCAAAGCTCACCAGCGCACCATTGCAGAACAAACGCCGGGAAGATTCGAACACACGACTGCAGTCGAAAGTTGTCCAGAACCTGACGAAGAAATCAGCCGGTGGCAGACAGACTTCGACGAGCAAGTCACTTATTTGGATGCCATGCGCAATGCCAAGAGCTTTGACAAGGTCGTCCGGCTAGATGGGAGGCCGGTCGCTGTTGATGGTTACCATCAACACTTTTGCCGGCAAACTGGTCGTCAAGCGCCGCCATGCCACTGTTGAGCAATAGCACGCAGCGACCGAAGGCAGGACGGACCTCAGGATCTCCGGCTCGGAGATCCGCGTTGACCGGCGGCATGATAGTGTGCTTGAGTACATGGAGTATAGGAGGGGGATTTGGGGGAACTGGAGTAGGAATCGAGATTCCAGAGGTGGGGGAGGGGCGGGAGAGTGGGGATGAAAAGGTAGCATGAATTTCGAGCACGCGCCAATATGCTCTTGGCGCGCAAGCGCACGAAAACACCGGTGGCGCCCACATGTCGGCCTAAGAGTCCTTATTCTTTCTTTTTTGGAGAGCTCAGCCTTTTTTCAGGATCTTTTGAGAGCCCGGCCTGAGAGTCATAATTGACTTGTTTGGCATTGTGTTACTACTCGGCCCATATTCAACGACACCTCACTGGCCCAAACAAGTGTACATCATCGAAAAGACACTAAGCTCAAATTATATAACTTGAAAAAAGGAGATATACTCTGAACACTGGAGAATGGTGATGCCCTCATTTAGCCCACCAGTAGTTCGAGACAATAAACAGTCCGAAACAACGATATATACAACATTCAAACAATGACTAGTGACTACTACTGACATAAATAGCAAGACATGATAGTTCATAAGAAGTCTTGCTACACCACCAAAACGCACCCATCTCCAGCGCTCAGACTCTCATGATCCAGACGAGAATGACATTCTAAACAGAAGCAACTATTACATAGTAAGAGTGACATAGATGAGTGAGGGAGTCCTGGATTAGGGGGTATCCGAACATCCGGATTATATCCTTTGGCCGGACTGTTGGACCATGAAGATACAAGATTGAAGACTTCGTCTCGTGTCCGGATGGGACTCTACTTGGCGTGGAAGGCAAGCTAGGCAATACGGATATGTATATCTCCTCCTTTGTAACCGACCTTGTGTAACCCTAGCCCTCTCCGGTGTCTATATAAACCGGAGGGTTTTAGTCCGTAGGACAACATACAATCATACCATAGGCTAGCTTGTAGGGTTTAGCCTCTCCGATCTCGTGGTAGATCAACTCTTGTACTACTCATATTATCAAGAATAAATCAAGCAGGACGTAGGGTTTTACCTCCATCAAGAGGGACCGAACATGGGTAAAACATCGTGTCCCCTGCCTCCTATTACCATCCGCCTTAGATGCACAGTTCGGGACCCCCTACCCGAGATCTACCGGTTTTGACACCGACATTGGTGCTTTCATTGAGAGTTCCTCTGTGCCATCGCCGTAAGGAAGGATGCATCATCTCGTTGTTAAAAACAACATTACCGTGGGTGGAGCCCTGGCTGTCGGCCAAACTCTCTGGCTAGGCAGTTTCATCATGACTGCTTGTTCGGCTGCTGCACCGATGATGACTTCTCGGGTCATCGAAAACAGCCTCCATGTCGGCTCGGAATTCACCGAGCAGATGGATCCAATGGAGCTCTCTTCCCTAAATGAGCTCTTGGATCGCATCGCCGCCTTGGGAGTCGCTACGGACTATGATCGGATTGGGCTTAAACCCGATCAAAGGGAGATTAACTCTCCACCGGTCACCCATCATGTTGCGGTGGTGGAGGAAGAATGCGGCGATTCTTCCTCTATCTTGAGGACTAACTATGTCCAGATTCCTGAGCTCTCCGAGCTGGATACCCGTTTACGGGAGGACATCACCCAAGCCCTGAACCTAGAGTCAGGCAGCGGGCCAGACTCATCGGGCAACATCCCAGAATCCGAACTTCCAAGATCGGAAACACCTCGGCCCCTGGGTCTCAGATCAAGTAGGGGTTCAGGCTCAAACCCACCCACCCACCCAAACATAAACGATCTTTCCCACATCAGGCAAGAGCCCCATGAAACAGTACATCATTATTGGGCCAGATTCCTCCGTGTGATGAACAAGGTTAAGGATTGCCGCGAGGAAGACGCAGTCTCACTTTTCTGCAATAACTGCACGGACAAGGGAATCCTTAACTCCATAAGTCCCCGTGACATATCACGCTTCGCCGACTTGGCATCCATAGTACGAAAGTACTGTGCGATGGAAAGTGCCTGGAAAACCGAAACGAAATATTGGGATAATCCGGCTCCGAATATACACCCAGTCCGAAGTAAAAGGGTGCACTATCATAAGACACCCGAGTTAATTACAAAGAAGCAAAAACCCTCTACAGGGTATGGAACCGTATTTGAGGGATGGCTCAACGGACCCTGCAAAATTCATAGTACAGCGGATACCATACCAACACACAGCCTTAGAGCATGTTGGATACTCCGGCAGGTGGCCAAAAGCGGCGAGGATCTTCTCATCCCAGAGGCCACAGAGCACCATCCCAGGGATAACAATACTGTATTAATAGTCTTTGAGACCTTCGCATCAAATAATAGGCGCAAGCGAACACTCCACATCATTGCCGAAATCTGCCACGTAGCAGCAATAAATCCATGGAGCGACACGGCTATTACCTTCAATGCCAGTGACGAACCTAAATTCCAAACAGCCCGAGCACCAGCTGCACTGGTCCTCGGTCCAATTGTGGACGGCTTTCGACTCACCAAAGTACTCATGGACGGCGGCAGTGGATTAAACCTCATCTACGAGGAAACTCTTCAAAAAATGGAAATAGACTGGAACCGCATTGAGCAAAGCAGAACAACCTTCAGAGGAGTCATCCCCAGTCAGGAAGCACGCTATGCTGGGAAAATCACACTAGATGTGGTATTCGGCATGCCGGAGAATTATAGGTCCAAAGAAATTACATTCCAAGTGGCCCCGTTCAGTAGTGGATACCACGCCCTCTTGGGACGGGAGGCGTTCACGATCTTCCAAGCCATACCCCATTATGGGTACATGAAGCTCAAAATGCCCGGACCCAACAGAATCATCACTCTCATTAGTGATCCGGACACAACACTCCGCGCCGAAAACAAAACAGCCGCATTGGCCCTCGGGGCATTATCCGAAGCCCTTTCGGCCGAGGAATTAACTACGCTACGCTCCACAATGGACAGGGACTACGTGATACTTGACAAGAGATCCAAGTCCACCTCTTTTAAACCAGCAGATGAAATAGTCAAATTCCAAGTCCACCCAATGAACACTACAAAAACAGCCTCCATCGGGGCACAGTTAAACCCCGCCGTGGACACCGTATTACGAGAGTTCCTGCGCGAGAATTGGGACATATTCGCCTGGCACCCCTCAGACATGCCAGGAATCCCACGCAGGCTGGCCGAGCACAGCCTCAATATCCTAAATGGATTCAAGCCGGTCAAGCAGGCTCTTCGGCGTTTCTCTGAACCTAAGAGACAGGCTATGGGAGATGAACTAGCCAGGTTATTGGAGGTCGGATTCATTAGAGAAATAAAACACCCGGACTGGCTAGCAAACCTGGTGATGGTACCAAAGAAGGACAAATCCTGGCGCCTATGTATCGATTTCAAGGACCTCAACAAGGCTTGCCCAAAGGATCCCTTCCCCTCCCCCGCATTGATCAAATTATCGATGCTACCGCGGGACACGAGTCATTGTGCTTCCTCGATGCATACTCCGGCTACCACCAAATCAAGATGGCGGAGTCCGACCAAGCCGCAATGGCATTTATTACACCATACGGCGCCTTCCGTTTCAACACAATGCCTTTTGGGCTCAAAAACGCCGACGCAACATATCATCGCATGATTGATACGTCTCCATCGTATCTACTTTTCCAAACACTTTTGCCCTTGTTTTGGACTCTAACTTGTATGATTTGAATGGAACTAACCCGGACTGACGCTGTTTTCAGCAGAATTGCCATGGTGTTGTTTTATGTGCAGAAAACAAATATTCTCGGAATGACCTGAAACTCCACGGAACATCTTAGAAAAAAAAATAAAAAATCCTCGCCAAAGATGAAGACCAGGGGGCCCACACCCATCTCACGAGGGTGGGGCGCCCCCCCCCCCTAGGGCGCGCCCCCTACCTTGTGGGCCCCCAGGATGCCCTCCGACGCCAACTCCAACTCTATATATTTGCTTTTGGAGAGAAAAAAATAATAGAGAAGAAATCATCGCGTTTTACGATAAGGAGCCGCCGCCAAGCCCTAAAACCTCTCGGGAGGGCTGATCTGGAGTCCGTTCGGGGCTCCTGAGAGGGGGATTCGTCACCGTCGTCATCATCAACCATCCTCCATCACCAATTTCATGATGCTCACCGCCGTGCATGAGTAATTACATTGTAGGCTTGCTGGACGGTGATGGGTTGGATGAGATTTATCATGTAATCGAGTTAGTTTTGTTAGGGTTTGATCTCTAGTATCCATTATGTTCTGAGATAGATGTTGCTATGACTTTGCTATGCTTAATGCCTGTCACTAGGGCCCGAGTGCCATGATTTCAGATCTGAACCTATTATGTTTTCATGAATATATGTGAGTTCTTGATCCTATCTTGCAAGTCTATATTCACCTACTATGTGTTATGATCCGGCAACCCCGAAGTGACAATAATCGGGACCACTCCCGGTGATGACCATAGTTTGAGGAGTTCATGTATTCACTATGTGCTAATGCTTTGTTCCGGTTCTCTATTAAAAGGAGGCCTTAATATCCTTAGTTTCCAATAGGACCCCGCTGCCACGGGAGGGTAGGACAAAAGATGTCATGCAAGTTCTTTTCCATAAGCATGTATGACTATATACGGAATACATGCCTACATTACATTGATGAATTGGAGCTAGTTCTGTGTCACCCTATGTTATGACTGTTACATGATGAACCGCATCCGGCATAATTATCCATCACTGATCCGGTGCCTACGAGTTTTCCATATATTGGTTCTCGCTTATTTACTTTCCCGCTGCTACTGTCACAATCACTACAAAATACCAAAAACATTACTTTTGTTGTCTTTACTTTTGTTGCTGCTACCACCACTATCATATTACCTTGCTACTAAACACCTTGTTGCAGATACTAAGTTTCTAGGTGTGGTTGAATTGACAACTCAGCTGCTAATACTTGAGAATATTCTTTGGCTCCCCTTGTATTGAATCAATAGATTTGGGTTGAATACTCAACCCTCGAAAGCTGTTGCGATCCCCTATACTTGTGGGTTATCAAGACTAATTTCTGGCGCCGTTGCCGGGGAGCATAGCTCTATTCCTTGAGTCACTTGGGTTTTATATCTGTTGGACACTATGAAGAACTTGAGAGATCCAAAAACCAAGATCTATCCCTCAACTACGAGGGGAGGTAAGGAACTGCCATCTAGCTCTGCACTTGATTCACCTTCTGCTATGAGTAAGCTAGCGACACCTACACCTGCTTCTGCTATTTGTTCTGATATGTCGCATGTTATTGATGATGCCACTTCTGCTATGCATGATACTTATGATGAAACTGCTTCTATGCCTGATACTACTGTGCCCCTTGGTGAATCTCTTGATGAACAAATTGCTAGGGCTAGAGAAAAAGAAATTATTGAATCTGAATACGATGATGATAGTGATGATGAAAATATGCCTGTTATTCCTGAGGGCTATCTTTTTGATATGGAATCTTCTGCCGCTATTTTAGCTTGCAAGATAGATATGAGCTTAAGAGTTTATTAATTAAATGGAACAAAGAATCACTTAGAGATAAAATGAAACCCGACCCTGCTTTTGCTACTTCACCTATTTGTGTTCCTGATAAGGATTATGAATTCTCCGTTGATCCTGATATATTTACTTTGGTTGAATCTGATCCATTTTATGGCTATGAATCTGAAACTGTTGTGGCACATCTTACTAAGTTAAATGATATAGCTGCCCTGTTCACTAATGATGAGAGATCGCGTTACTTTTATATACTCAAAATATTTCCGTTCTCATTAAAGGGTGATGCTAAGATATGGTTTAATTCTCTTGATCCTGGTTGTATGCGTAGTCCCCAGTATATGATTTATTACTTCTCTACTAAATATTTCCCTGCTCATAAGAAACAAGCTGCTTTGAGGGAAATATACAACTTCATGCAAATTAAAGAAGAGAGTCTCCCACAAGCTTGGGGGAGGCTTCTCAAGTTACTTAATGCTTTGCCTGATCATCCTCTTAAGAAATCTGAAATACTTGATATCTTTTATAATGGACTAACGGATGCTTCCAGAGATTACCTGGATAGTTGTGCCGGTTCTCCTTTCAGGGAAAGAACACCGGATGAAGCTGAAATTCTATTGAATAATATGTTGACAAATGAAAATAATTGGGCACCTCCTGAGCCAACTCCTGCTCCAATTACTAAGCCTATTCCTAAATCAACTCCGAAGAAGAGAGGTGTTCTATTTCTCATTCCCGAAGATATGCAAGAGGCAAAGAAATCTATGAAAGAAAAAGGTATTAAAGCTGAAGACGTTAAGAATTTACCTCCTATTGAAGAAATACATGGTCTTAATTCACCGCTTGTTGAAGAAACATATGATCTTAATTCTTTATTTATTGAAGAACCTCCTGATCCCGATATCCCGACACAGGTAGTAAAGGTAAATTCTCTCTATAGATATGATAAAGCTGAAGTCCCTCCTACTAAAATTGCTAGTCAGTGCTTGGATGAGTTTGATAACTTTATGTTTAAACAAGATGACTTCAATGCTTATTTTGGTAGACAATTAAAAGAAAATGCTTATATGATTAGACGCTTGGGTGATTATATGGCTGGTATTAAAGGTGAACTTAAACTTGTTAGCAAACATGCTTCTATGGTTACCACTCAAGTAGAACAAGTACTTAAGGCTCAAAAAGAAGTGCTTGATGAAATGAATAGTAAGGAAAATGATTATGCTATTAGAGTGGCTACTAGAACTGGTAGAAACACTCAGGAACCTTTGTATCCTGAAGGCCACCCTAAGAGAATCGAGCAAGATTCTCAAAGAAATAATATTGATGTTCCTAGTTCTTCTAAGAAGAAGAAGAAGAAAAATGATAGAACTGTGCAAACTTCTAGTGAACCTATTGTTGAACCACCTGATAATCCAAATGATATATCTATGTCTGATGCTGAAACACAATCTGGTAATGAACATGAACCAAGTAAAAATATTAATGATGATGTTCATGATGATGCTCAACCTAGTAATGATAATGATGTAGAAATTGAACCTGCTGTTGATCTTGATAACCCACAATCAAAGAATCAACACTACGATAAAAGAGACTTTGTTGCTAGGAAACATGGTAAAGAAAGGGAACCTTGGGTTTAGAAACCCATGCCTTTTCCTCCGAAACCATCCAAGAAAAACGATGATGAGGATTTTGAGCGCTTTGCTAAAATGATTAGGCCTATCTTTTGGCGTATGAGATTAACGGATGTGCTCAAAACAAATCCTTATGCTAAATATATGAAGGATATCATTACTAATAAAAGAAAGATACCGGAAGCTGAAATTTCCACCATGCTTGCTAATTATACTTTTAAGGGTGGAATACCAAAGAAACTTGGAGACCCCAGAGTACCTACTATACCTTGCTCCATTAAAAGAAATTATATTAAAACTGCTTTATGTGATCTTGGAGCCGGTGTTAGTGTTATGCCCCTCTCTTTATATCGTAGACTTGACTTGAATAAGCTGACACCTACTGAAATACCTTTGCAAATGGCTGATAAATCAACTGCTATACCTGTCGGTATTTGTGAGGATGTGCCTGTTGTGGTTGCAAATGTTACTATTTTAACGAACTTTGTTATTCTTGATATTCCCGAGGACGATAGTATGTCTATTATTCTTGGAAGACCTTTTCTTAATACTGCAGGGGCTGTTATTGATTGCAACAAAGGCAATGTCACTTTTCATGTTAATGGTAATGAGCATACGGTATACTTTCCGAGGAAACAACCTCAAGTTCATAGTATCAACTCTATTGGAAAAAATCCATCGATTATATTTGGAGGTTTTGAATTTCTTCTACCAACTGTCAAGAAGAAATATGATATTCTTATTATTGGGGATGTTCATATCCCCATTGAGGTAACTTAGTGTTATTCAAAATTTCTCCGGTTTCATGATTATCGGAATGAGTTTGTTAACAAGACTTGATCAACCTTGTTAGTGGATTCCTTTTGATGAGCATGAGATGGATGAAACTAGAAGCACAAACTTCTGTACCCCACTTTTACTTTCTGTTATTTAGATTAAATAAAGTAAAAATAGTATTTTTAGTCTGTTTCCTGGCTTATCCGTGCAATATAAAAATATCCCGAAAATAAAAGTCCTTAGAATGCCATGCCAATTTAATATGATTTTTCCGGGAATATTTGAGGATTTACTGTGCAAAAATTACCACGGGAGGAGCTGCCACCTGGCCACGAGGGTGGTGGGCGCCCCCCCTAGGGCGCGCCCCCCTACCTCGTGGGCCCACGGTGGCCCTCCTCCACTTATCCCAGCACCCATCTTCTTCCTCTGTCTCACACAAACCCGAAAAACCAACTCAAGCACGAGTTCCATCCACTTTTGATGTGATTTTCAATCTCCTTGCTCAAAGCATCTCTCGCAAAACTGCTTGGGGAGATTGTTCCTTGGTATGTGACTCCTCCATTGGTCCAATTAGTTTTTGTTCTAGTGCTTTATTCTTTGCAAATTTGTGCTGCATAGGTGACCATGTTCTTGAGCTTGCATGTCAAATTTATATGGTTCCAAGTAGTTCTAATGCTTGATATAGTCTCTAGGCACTTGTAGGAGTAGTTGCTATCAGTTTTATTAAAGTTGGTTTACTTTTGTTTGAAGTTACTAAAAATTTCAGAATTTTTCAGAGAAAGACATTATGCTTAGGAAGATGTTCCAAGGTGGTTCCTCTAAGAAGCAAGGACCCGGGATTGCTATGCGCGATGCTGACGAGGATCCACCAAGAGACGCTCCGGTATGGCCTTGCGAATGGCCGTCGAAAAATTTTATGGACCGTGTTGGAATTAAAGAAGAATTCAACGCATATTTGCGCAATGCCGGTCTTGAGGATTTTGAGGCTAACAAATGCCCCCAGTATCATGATCTCACAAGTTCATTTGTGAGGAGGTTTGAGTATTCATCTTCGCGTAATTCTCCTTCAGTCATGTTTGATCTCTATGACAAATATTATACCATGGACTCAGAGGATTTCACTTCTGCTTGCGAACTTCCATCATGGGGTAGTGTTAGGGATCCCCCTAAATCTGAATTTAGAAACTTTCTTGCTAGTATAACTGTGGGGGAATCTAGAGATATAACGCAGGCTACCATAGGGAGCATTCACTTTCTTGCTATACATTATTTTGCTCTCTTCATCGGTAGATGCATAAATGCTAAGGATGAAGCATGTCACATGTGTGTCCCTGATCTTAGCATTCTTAGGAGTGCTGTGTTAGGAGACCAATCTTATCATATGGGAGCCATTGTAGCTCGTAGGTTGCATCATAATAGACATAATGGAGATTTCTTTGGAGGAATTTATGCAACCCGCTTAGCTCATTTTCTTGAGATAGACATTCATGAGGGTGATATGGAGTTGCCCCCTGCATATTTAGATTATGACTCTATGGCTTCGCACCAGTTTGTCGAGAGGCCTGAATCACCTCTCTTATATCGTTTAATTTTTGATAAACGACGTGTTTTCCGTATTACTCTCCCTGCTCCTGCCTTCTTTGATTCACAGACAAAAGGAAGATATGTTATTACCAGAGAGGAGGCAGAAGAGTACGAGAGGAGAGCGGAGGCAGCTCGACTCCACGCTGCAGCTCAGCAGGCGATAACCGCTGCACATCAGTATGATCCCAACTATTCTTCCTCATCACAGTACGACCCCAACAACTATTATTATGGATATCCGCCAGGCCAACCGTGGCCATAGACCAACTTAGGCCAAAAGCCTAAGCTTGGGGGAGTGCGTATTTCTCACCGAAATTACATTTATGCTCACACACACTCATTGCTAGATGTCGGTGCTCATACTTTTTCACTGTAATATCCATGCTAGTTTATTTTCTTTTTCCTGCTTTCTTCTTGTGTGTTTGTTAAACCTTAAGAAAACCAAAAAAAATTAGTAGTAGTTTATTTTTCTGTTGTAGTAGTAATAATTAAAAAGAAAACCCAAAAATATTTCCCGTTCTTCTTTTGCTTGTTGGGAGCTTTCCCATGTAAATAGTTTTATTTCTTTTATTTTATTTGGGGGTCAGTAGGAGAAGACCATAATTAAATTGTTAAAGTGGCTCTTATATGCATTATTGTTGATTTAACCAAGAGCCCATATTGCCTTGTCTTCTCCTGTTTATTGAATGCTCGCAGATTCCAGCTTAGTCCAAGGCACGTACACTCTTATTATTATTCACACCGTTCGGTCATGCAAGTGAAAGGCAATTATGATGATATATGATGGACTGGCTGAGATGAGAAAAGCTGGTATGAACTCGACCTCTTTTATTTTTGTAAATATGATGAGTCCCTCGTTCTTGATTCAGCTTATTATGAATAAATATGTTTGCAATGACAATTAGAGATCATAGTTGCTTGTGCCATGCTTGATTAGCTATGAGTTATAATGGTTTACCTTGTGTGCCAACATGCTATTAAGATGATTATGATGTGGTATGATGGGGGTGGTATCCTCCTTTGAATGATTTAAGTGACTTGACATGGCACATGTTCACGCATGTAGTTGAAACAAAATCAACATAGCCTTCACGATATTTATGTTCATGGTGGATTATATCCTACTCATGCTTGCATCCAATGTTTATTAATTTTAATGCATGTACATGGCTATTGTCGCTCTCTAGTTGGTCACTTCCCAGTCTTTTGCTAGCCTTCACTTGTACTAAGCGGAAATACTGCTTGTGCATCCAATCCCTTAAACCCCAAAGTTATTCCAGATGAGTCCACTATACCTTCCTATATGCGGTATCTACCTGCCGTTCCAAGTAAATTTGTATGTGCCAAACTCTAAACCTTCAAATAAACATTCTGTTTTGTATGCTTGAATAGCTCATGTATCAACCAAGGCTGTCCTTATCTTCCATGTTAGGCGGGTTATTCTCAAGAGGAGTGGACTCCGCTCCTCACTCATGAGAAAATGGCTGGTCATCGGGATGCCCAGTCCCATGCTTTATGCAAACTAAATCAAAATTAATTACAAACAAAACTCCCCCTAGGACTTGATGTATGTTGGAGGCACTCGTTGTTTCGAGCAAGCCATGGATTGATGCTTGTTGGTGGAGGGGGAGTATAAACTTTACCATTCTGTTTGGGAACCGCCTATAATGTGTTTAGCATGGAAGATATCGCCATCTCTTAGTTGTTACGTTGACAATGAAAGTATATCGCTCAAAATACAATTTATCTCTATTTCAAAACCGAGCTCTGGCACCTCTACAAATCCCTACTTCCCTCTGCGAAGGGCCTATCCATTTACTTTTATGTTGAGTCATCACCCTCTTATTAAAAAGCACTAGCTGGAGAGCACAGCTGTCATTTGCATTCATCACTTTTAATTTATATTGGGTATGACTATGATTGGATCTCTTTTACCATGAATTACAATGTCTAGTCAGTCCTTGATCTTTAAAGGTGCTCTACATTTATGTTTTGCGGTCCCAGAAAGGGCTAGCGAGATACCATCTTGTTATATCATATTATGATTGTTTTGAGAAAGTGTTGTCATACGAGATTTATTATTATGACTTACTAGTTGATTATGCTATTGATATGAGTAATCATGAGACCTGAGAATTATTGCAAATGTGGTTAGTTATGATCTATGCTGAAAACTTGAATGCTGGCTTGACATAGTTACAACAACAACAAGAGCAAACAGAGTTTGTAGAAGTTTTTCTTTCTTCCTTTCAGTTTGTCAACTGAATTGCTTGAGGACAAGCAAGGGTTTAAGCTTGGGGGAGTTGATATGTCTCCGTCGTATCTACTTTTCCAAACACTTTTGCCCTTGTTTTGGACTCTAACTTGTAAGATTTGAATGGAACTAACCCGGACTGACGTTGTTTTCAACATAATTGCCATGGTGTTGTTTTATGTGCAGAAAACAAATATTCTCGGAATGACCTGAAACTCCACGGAACATCTTAGAAAAAATAATAAAAAATCCTCGCCAAAGATGAAGACCAGGGGGCCCACACCCTTCTCACGAGGTGGGGGCGCCCCCCCTAGGGCACGCCCCCTACCTTGTGGGCCCCCTGGATGCCCTCCGACGCCAACTCCAACTCTATATATTTGCTTTCGGAGAGAGAAAAATAAGAGAGAAGAAATCATCGCGTTTTACGATACGGAGCCACCGCCATGCCCTAAAACCTCTTGGGAGGGCTGATCTGGAGTCTGTTCGGGGCTCCGGAGAGGGGGATTCGTCGTTGTCATTGTCATCATCAACCATCCTCCATCACCATTCATGATGCTCACCGTCGTGCGTGAGTAATTCCATCGTAGGCTTGCTGGACGGTGATGGGTTGGATGAGATTTATCATGTAATCGAGTTAGTTTTGTTAGGGTTTGATCCCTAGTATCCATTATGTTCTGAGATTGATGTTGCTATGACTTTGCTATGCTTAATGCTTGTCACTAGGGCCCGAGTGCCATGATTTCAGATCTGAACCTATTATGTTTTCATGAATATATGTGAGTTCTTGATCCTATCTTGCAAGTCTATAGTCACCTACTATGTGTTATGATCCGGCAACCCCGAAGTGACAATAATCGGGACCACTCCCGGTGATGGCCAAAGTTTGAGGAGTTCTTGTATTCACTATGTGCTAAGGCTTTGTTCCGGTTCTCTATTAAAAGGAGGCCTTAATATCCCTTAGTTTCCAATAGGACCCCGCTGCCACGGGAGGGTAGGACAAAAGATGTCATGCAAGTTCTTTTCCATAAGCACGTATGACTATATACGGAACACATGCCTACATTACATTGATGAATTGGAGCTAGTTCTGTGTCACCCTATGTTATGACTGTTACATGATGAACCGCATCCGGCATAATTATCCATCACTGATCCGGTGCCTACGAGTTTTCCATATATTGGTTCTCGCTTATTTACTTTCCCGCTGCTATTGTTACAATCACTACAAAATACCAAAAACATTACTTTTGCTGTCTTTACTTTTGTTGCTGCTACCACCACTATCATATTACCTTGCTACTAAACACCTTGCTGCAGATACTAAGTTTCCAGGTGTGGTTGAATTGATAACTCAGCTGCTAATACTTGAGAATATTCTTTGGCTCCCCTTGTGTCGAATCAATAAATTCGGGTTGAATACTCTACCCTCAAAAGCTGTTGCGATCCCCTATACTTGTGGGTTATCAATGATTCAGACATGTCTAGAGAAATAGATCGGCAAAACAGTAGAGGCATACATAGATGATGTGGTCGTTAGAACCAAACACGTCGACTCTCTAATAGACAACTTGAGGCTCACATTCGACAACCTCCAAACATACGACATCAAGCTCAATCCAGAAAAATGCGTTTTTGGCGTACCAGCCGGAAAGCTCCTGGGCTTCATTGTCTCCAGTAGAGGAATTGAAGCTAATCCGGCCAAAATCCGAGCTCTGTCACAGTTGGCTATACCAACGGACCCCAAAAAACCCAGAAACTAACTGGATGTGTGGCGGCTCTAACCCGCTTTATCTCTTGCTTAGGAGAAAAGCCATTACCCCTTTATCGCCTCCTTCGGCGCACCGAACACTTTGATTGGACGGACGCTGCCACAGCCGGATTGGAAGAAATAAAATCCATACTGGCAACCAACCCAATCCTGGCTGTGCCAAACATCGGCGAACCAATGATGTTGTATATTGTGGCAACTCATCAAGTTGTAAGCGCAGTGCTCGTCATCGAACAAGAAGCAGACGGACATAAATTCCCTCTTCAAAAGCCCGTATATTATGTATCCACTGTCCTCACTCCATGCAAATCGCGGTACCCACATTATGAAAAGATAGCCTATGCGGTATTCATGTCATCCCGGAAGCTGCGACACTACTTTCAAGAGTGTTCGATTACAGTAGCCTCGGAAGTGCCACTTAATGATATCATAAACAACTGTGACGCCACGGGCCGGATTGCCAAATGGGCCATTGAGCTCCTCCCGTTCGACATAACATACAAACCTCGGTGAGCCATTAAATCGCAAGTATTGGCCGACTTTGTCGCTGAATGGACGTAAGCCGAACTCCCTAAAGAGTACGGCGCATACTCCAATTGGATCATGCACTTCGACGGCTCCAAAATGCTGGCTGGTCTGGGGGCTGGCGTTATCCTGACGTCCCCAACCGGAGATACAGTGCAATACGTACTGCAGATACTGTATACCGACTCCAACAACGCAGCTGAATAAGAAGCCCTGTTACATGGTCTCTGGATGGCAGTTTCCATGGGCATCCAATGCCTGGAGGTGCGTGGGGATTCGAACCTCGCAATATCCCAAATAAATGGAGACTTCGATGCCAAGGATCCGAAGATGGCGGCCTATCGAAACGCCGTCCTAAAGATGTCAGCTCGGTTCGAGGGACTCGAATTTCACCATGTGGCTCAGGAAAACAATCAGGCGGCGGATATCCTCGCCCACATTGGCGTAAAACACGATGCGGTCCCCCCAACATCTTTTTGGAGAGGTTATTTAAGCCGTCCGTGGTATGGGAAGGGGACACCGGTAACAATAGTCCGGACCCGGCCAAGATGCCCGATACCGAACACTCTCACATAATCGGAGGCTCTGCCACCGAAATAACACCTTCAGCCCACATCATAATGGCCATCATTGCCCCGTGGATAGAACCATTCTTGGCCTACCTAACTAGGCAGGAACTTCCCGCGGACCAAAATGAGGCACGCTGCATAGTGCGGCGATCTAAAGCCTACACGGTCCACGAGGGAGAGCTGTATAAAAAAAGCACTACCGGAGCCCTTCAAAGGTGCATCTCCGAAGAGGAAGGGCGGACGCTTTTGGCAGAAATTCACGCCAGACTTGGCGGCCACCACGCCGCAGCCCGGGCCCTTGTAAGCAAGGCCTTCCGTACAGGGTTTTATTGGCCGACGGCCTGGGCAGACGCACAGGACTTGGTCCAACGCTGCGCCGGTTGCCAGCTTTTTGCAAACCAAAGCCACATGCCACCCACCGCCCTCCAAACAATCCCCATTACCTGGCCCTTCGCGGTCTGGGGGCTTGACATGGTCGGACCCCTTAAAGGGGGAACCCATAAGAAAAAATACTTACTGGTCATGGTGGATAAATTCACCAAATGGTTAGAAGCCAAACCTGTTAAAACAGCCGAATCCGGACCGGTGATAGACTTCATATCCGGGGTCGTACACCGTTATGGCGTCCCCCACAGCATCATCACTGACAACGGCACGAACTTCACAGCCGATGAGGTAAAACTCTGGTGCAGCAACATGGGCATCAAGCTCGATTATGCTTCCGTCTATCACCCACAAACCAACGGCCAAGTTGAGCGAGCAAACGGTCTTATCATGAGCTGCATTAAACCCAGATTAGTGCGGTCCTTAAAGGAGTCTAACACGCACTGGGTAGAGGAGCTCGACTCCATACTCTGGGGGCTGCGGACCACGCTGAATCGCACTACCGGATATACACCCTTCTTTATGGTGTACGACGCAGAGGCAGTTCTGCCCTGCGACATAATTCATGACTCACCTCGAGTGCGCATGTACGAAGAAAGAGAAGCCGAGCTCGATCGGTAGGATAGTCTGGACACCCTGGAGGAGGAGCACGATGTGGCAAAAGCCTGTTCCGCATTTTATCAACAACAGGCTTGCAGATACCAAAGCAGAGAAGTAAGGGCCAAAACTTATAACGTTGGCGAGTTAGTTCTACACCTGCCGGAGAATAAAAAGTCCAAGCTCGAGCCCAAATGGGAAGGTCCCTTCATTATTGACCAAGTTCTGACCGGTGGAGCGTACCGTCTGCGAGATGCATCGAATAATCGACTTGAGCCGAACCCATGGAACGCAGCCAGGCTCTGAAGATTCTACGCCTAGCGCCGGACTCTATGTTCGTCTCCTTCCTCTGTCCATTTTTTGCATATACATTATCTGTCTTTTTTCTCTTTCTTTCTTTTATTCTTTCTCTAGGCCTTCAAGGGCCAACTTGTACCTCGCTTGCACATTATAGATGCACTAACCGCACTCATTATATCTGGGCTTCACGCCCCGCACATGTGTTATTCTTCCGCATGTACCTTTTCTTCGCCACTATATGCATCAATATGACTTAAGTTTTGGCCAAGCTGGGTTGCCTGGCTCTTGTATTTATGCCTTACGTTCCCGTTAATTTGGCTAGGGCATAAGGGGAGCACCTCTGCGATTGTTACTGTCGGGTCAGCCGGATGTGTACCTCGGACTAGGTGAAGCCGAAAGCTAGCGTTCTTAAGGGAATATTCGGTCGGAGAACAAAAGATGATTTTTATTTATTTATTTTCCATATGTGCCCCCAGATGTTTTTGCCTACGTTTTCTCTCGCAGTACGGACATGCACTTTAGGGCATGCATACCCAGGGAAAGGAACCCTTAACGGAACTATTCTCCCTGGAAGATGTTTCTTACTACCCATGTAATATAACATAACTAGTTGGGCACTTGTCTGTTCAAGCACTAATGACCCCTATGCCTGGTTTCCACGCATACCCCGGTTCTTATATAACTGGGCGGGTATTCGGACACACTCCGGACTATCGGGTCCCGAGGTTGAAGCGAAAAGGTCCGCCATGACAAATGATCTACAATCCGGCTAGAAGGCATTATACATGTCACTTTAATTACATAGTCATGTAGACTGACTAAATTCCTCTTATATACCATCCAACAGGCGGTCTAGCCTACAATCCTGTTGGGAATACTTTGCGGCTAATTCTACTTGCCCATACACTAAGCTAACGGGGATCTCTTTCCCATCGGGCCCCACAGGTCCGACCTCGGCCATGTGGTTCGGGTCAGTCTTGGTATACCGCGTCTTCACCATGGCCTAGGCTTCCCTGGCACCTTGACGGCAGGCCGATATCTTCCATAATCGGAAGCGCCGTCGTGCTCCCTTGAGCTTCTCCGCAAGCTCTCCCTTGCCTTCTGGCAGGGAGACGGCTGGCCACAAGGCCCGGGCAACACCTTGCATCACCTGCCGAACTTGTTTGTGCAGTTGTGAGAGCTCAGATAGAAGATCACCCGCAGACCCAGGCATCTCCTCCGTGGGACGACCCGTCACCATACCTGCAGACATAACTATGTTAGCCGGCTTCTCTGCCGACCCCTTTTTTAAGGGTTCGTTCAAGCACTTACTGAAAATGTCGCGTCGAAGCCGCTTATTCTCCTTCTCGGAGTCTGCAAGCTGGGCTCGAACATCTTTCAGTTCCACGCTCATCTTGGTATTGGCATCTTGGAGATTGTTTTTCTCCCGCCTGACCTCAGTCAGCACGCGTTCGCCAGCCTTTAGCTGTCGTACGGCATGCTGGTCCTCCGGATTCACTCTGGATTCATCTGCAATATCTATTGTTAGATCTACAGCCACACTGCACGCTATATGGTACATGTCATTCTTTGAAAGAAATGTTACCAGCTGGGGACTTTTTAGGTTCCTTCAATGTGGCAACAGCGGCCCGAAGTTGGGTCTTGCATTCCTCCAGCTCCTGTGACAGTCGAGTATTCTTCTCTGTAAGAACCTGCACAATAAGATGATCCTTAAATCAGTTTTGCTAACTGTTTCAAGTCTCAGGGGCTACTGATACATATAATCGTCAGATTTGCTTACCCGTACATCCTTTACATACTGGTCCGTGGCTCTGGCTAGACCATTTTGAGCAGCACGGAGGTACGCCTCTCCAGAATTGAAGGCATAAAATGCCTCTGGTGAGAAGCAAGCGTCGTGGAGTACGGCCCAACAATGCCTATGATTCATGGCGCTCTCCACTTCTGAATTCGTAGAGGATAGCCTATCTGCATCCTCTCTAGGGGGAGTATCCGGCGTCCACCCCATGTCGGCTTCCGCCTCTATGTCCAGTCCTGGAGCCCGACTGGTGGAAGCGTGATCGGCAGCCTCACTGGACATATTCCGGCGAGCATTTTTTCTGTTAAAGAAACATGGACGTCATTACATTTCAAGAAAGACGACAACCACGGAGCGGGGTTTCTGTCATACCTCTGCGCTGGCGTCTCCGTCCTGACCGCCTTCCTTTTTGGCCTGCCCGGCCTCGGTGCCTCTTGTTGGCGAGTTGCTGTGGGTTCGGCATGGTGTCCCGAATGCCTTCCCTGTAAAACACCATATGTATATGGTAGGTGAAGTGTCTAAAAGGGGATCCTAGTTTTTGGACTTGGGATTTTTGGTTTTTCTTACGTGTGACGCAAGAAGCAGTCCGGGATAGTCGGTCGTAATGGCCACCATGGCGTCATCACAGCTTAATTGATAGAACTGCCGGTCTATCAGCTTCACGAATATGTCCGGATCTTCTTCGAGTCCGGGACCGAGGGCCCGGTCAGGGTCCTCTGGTTGTGGAGATGGGCTGCTGACCTCCCTTATGGCTTTTCGCAGTTCCTGCCACAAAATGGCAAGGTGAGTACCTACGACAAAGAATGCAGGAAGAATGGGAGTAAGGAGATATAACTCACCCAGCTTGGAGGGTTGTACATGGAGAATCCATCCCGTGGCTTGATGCGAATGAACTCCTCTTCCTCTCCCTTGAACAATTCGGACAGAAATTTTGCTAAAGCGGCAGCGTTCTCCGGACCCTTACGCCCGCAAAGGGTGGCGCATCTTCCCCGTTAAAACACCACAAGGGGTGCCCTCGATATTGAAGTGGTTGCACTCCCCGCATTATGCATATTGACATAGCGTTGATTACTGTCAATCCTAATTGAGCCAGCGCTTTAATCCGGTTCATCAGCTAAAGGACTTCTCCGTTGTCTTCCTCCTAGGGGCTCCGTGGGCGCCAACTTCGGTGTTTTTTCAGAGGAGCATTGCTGAACTCAGGAAGACCCCGCCGAGCAGGGTCCGGAAGGGGGACGTCCTCCATATAAAACCATTCCGAAGGCCAGTCTTCGGACGTCCTCTTCGGAGTACCGGACAAGTATCCGGTTTCGGCGATGCGCCATATTTCGGCTCCGCCCACTTGATAAAGTGACCCCTTCTGTGTGCGAGGGACGAGGAAAAATAACCTTTTCCACAGCTCGAAATGAACCTTGCAGCCCAGGAATAACTCGCAGAGGGCAACATAGGCGGCGATGTGTAAAATGGAAGCAAGGGTGAAATTATGCAGTTGGAGGCCATAAAACTCCAGGAGCCCGCGAAGGAACGGATGAATCGGAAATCCGAGTCCCCTCAATAAATAATGAACAAGGCATACCCGCTGCCCCATAGAGGGGCTGGGGAAGCTCTCCGCTTGCTCCCCGCCATTGTAGGTGGCGAGCCCGGCTCGGACGGGCACCATATACGCTGGAGGGATAAATCCCTTAGTCTGCAGTTCGACTAATCGACTGTGTAGGACTGAACACCTCTCCCAATCACCGGGCTTAGGGCTACGGGGGCGGAGGAGGAGCTGCGGAGGTCGGCCATGCTGGAGTAGATCTTTCCGAAGCGCGCTCTGATGGATTCTCGCTGGGGGAGGATGGTATTGATTGGATCTAAGAATCCCCATCCCTTTACTAGACAATTTATTTATCTGGCTAGGGGGCGAATGTAAGAATGCCCTGGCGCCTCGCATTCATTCGACGCATGGAAGATAGCCCTTATTGGGTGCAAAAGCCAAGAGGTTCAACATTTATGCGACCGGACACTGCTTAACAAACGTTCGAAATTTGGAGAAGAACCCGCCTTGCAACACCGAAGACAACACTGCGCGCCGGACTCATCGTCATTGAAGCCTAGTTCGGGGGCTACTGAGGGAGTCCTGGATTAGGGGGTATCCGGACATCCGAATTATATCCTTTGGCCGGACTGTTGGACCATGAAGATACAAGATTGAAGACTTCGTCCCGTGTCCGGATGGGACTCTACTTGGCGTGGAAGGTAAGCTAGGCAATACGGATATGTATATCTCCTCCTTTGTAACCGACCTTTTGTAACCCTAGCCCTCTCCGGTGTCTATATAAACTGAAGGGTTTTAGTACATAGGACAACATACAATCATACCATAGGCTAGCTTCTAGGGTTTAGCCTCTCTGATCTCATGGTAGATCAACTCTTGTACTACTCATATTATCAAGAATAAATCAAGCAGGACGTAGGGCTTTACCTCCATCAAGAGGGCCCGAACCTGGGTAAAACATCGTGTCCCCTGCCTCCTGTTACCATCCGCCTTAGACGCACAGTTCGGGACCCCCTACCCGAGATCCGCCAGTTTTGACACCGACAACCAGGATGACCAAATGACAAGGAATATGCATAACAAAAGAAAGAACTATCCATCCAGAACCAGCAGCAAAGACAACAAAGTCATTCGAAGAGATGATCCAACACCATCATAATTTGCAGCCCCGCTTCAGCGACCAGTGATCCGGAGACACCAGTACTCCACCCTTTCGACGCAATAGCCCAATTACCTATCACCCTGAAGGCTTGAACCACATCACTGCCTGTCGTAATTGAGACATCCAAGGATCAAAGTTAATCCGGATGCCTTTGTCATTCTCACCTTCTTTTGGTTGCAGGCTGTATCGTTGACAATCAGGGGAGTTTGCTCCCGAACTCCTAGGGCTTGCCGTGTGGACACAGTTTTCCATAGCAAACAGAGCCTCTCTGCCATCAAGGTTCTTGCCAACGGTGATCTCATGGTTAATCGGATAATTGAGTCCGAGAAACAGAGAGTGTGAACCAAGGCTGTTTACCCGCCTCCAACTAAAAAATCCTAAAGGCCCCAACAAGCTGGTATCCTGCTCATAGACGTAGCAACCACTGTTCGGATACTCACGTATTACACGGTGCTTGTATACAGTGGGTTTTTTGCAATATAACTTTTTCGGCTCGTGTCCGAATGATCATCAGTCTTTTGCCGTTGTCTAATCGAGCGAGGAACCAGTTGTGCTTCCCTATTTTTGGCAAAGGTGGTGTGATTACAAAGGTTAGTAACTGTAGGGACACTACATCATATAAAAAGGACAGGCATTGTTAATGTAAGATCAGCATTGTTCAGAGTATGAGTAGGATAATGCAAGAAACAGCATTGATATGTCCCTGTTGGAACTGGGAGGAAAATACAGGGAAATGTATACTGGGTTCGAAAATATAGAAGTGCCATGCATGGTTATACTCATGTTATCTCGCAATCGATTCTTCACAGGAAACTGCCATGTCATGCATGTTATGTAATCATGTTCTGTCCTCACAAACAAATTCTTCAAGGTAACTAACAGACCATGCATTTTTATATACTCGTGTTCTATGGGCAAAATTTTTGTGAGGATATTATTCTAGCCATTGATTGCTGAAGGGCGAATATAGGTATGTACACATGGTAAGCATTGCAGGATTTCACTACTTCCAAATATAGAGTTCTCCATATGCACATTTACTTCCCTAATGTATGGTTAGATGAAACCAACAGTGTGGTGCATGTTTCTACATCATGAAAATGAGGAAACTAACATGGCTATCGATACACACTCATACTTAGTAGTAGTATATATATTACTGTAAAATAAGGATAATATCCATATATTCCTAACCGTTTGATTATTCAGGGTACAAATTGGTTGTAATGACATGGTCACAATCGCATGAATTAACTCATTCCAAATATTGCTGCTTTACGGCGTCTCTAACACATTGCCATAGTTCTACTCAAATTCTGCTCAAACAAGGATATGCCAATCATCACAAAAATTTCAAACAGTGTCATGGCGTCATCATTAACATGAGACAGAAACAACTTACACGCACCATCCCAGCAATACATGGTGCCATCTGCTTTGTCGATCGCGTAGATGATGCCATTGTGTTCAATAGCATCACAGAAGTGTGTATCAGCTTTGACGATGATCCACTGCGAGCCGAGTTGTCTCCAGCTAAAGAAGGCACCGGCGTAAAGATAGGCGAGTCCGCGGTCGAACAAGGCAATTAGCTTGAAGTCTGCGTAATTCGCATGTCATGTGGGCACTTAGCAGATTACAATCTTCTGCAAAACAAGGTCCGTCCAACTGACGTAGTTATCTAGATGACTTGGACCGTGATGGTAATACTCTATATAATCCAACTGAGGAAGGATAATCTCATGGGAGGTCTCGAAGTTCACGAACACCAACTTTTTACCGTCTTCTCTGAAGGCAGCCATCCAGTAGGAGTTCATGCCGACCTAGTACATACCTACCAAGAAGTTTCGGGCGATGGTGATCGGATCGATGTCGAGGGAAATGATGTACGGCGACCCACTACATACCTGCAAAGAATTTTCGGCTAATGGAGATCGGATTGAAGTCGAGGGGCATCATGCACGCCTCCGTATCATGGTGAGCCAATCTCGCAAGACAAGATAGCAGCAAGCAGGGTGTCTTGAAAAGCTTAGGCCTCGCTTCGACGATGGCCGTGTGCATGTCCCTCGAGCATCCAGCCAGCCGCAAGGCGCTCAACATATCCATACACGAACAACAGAGGTCGAGGATGTCACTGGGGAGATTGCTCCAATCGCGGCTCATATGGATGTTGCGCAGTTCGCGTTCGGCCATGGTGGAGTTTGGAAGGGGGCTTGATTTACGGGGGAGAAGGATGTCGGTGCTGGAGCGGCTAGCGAGGGAATAGTGGTACTGGGGGAGGCGAGTGAGGCAATGGTACACGGGGGCACAATGAGATGGAGACGGAGAAGGTGATGGAGATGGAGTGGTGCTATGGGAGCGGAGAGGGAGACAAGGCGAGGCGCCAATGTGTTGTACAGCAGCGGTGACATACTGCAAAGTGTAAAGGGTGAGGCTGACTTTGGTAACCCGAACAAGCCACCTGGACTAGTTTCAGGTGTAGGGTGTTGTCACTTCACTGTGAGGACCGAATGAATAGTATTTTGACCATCAAGTGTACCACAGTTGTACTACTACTACTAGTAGTAGTAGGAACATGAGTACTCCAGTATTGTATAGCGGAAATAGGTCTCCCATGCTAGCATGCCTGTTCACTTCATCGTTCAGGTATCATTCATATTGCGAGCATAACCAAATTCTCGTGCATGCCCAATCAACACCCTGTCGCGATGCATGCAGTGGTCGTTCTGGTGCATCAAGGATGGCATGCAGATCGTTCACACTTGAGAAGAGGAAAAATGGAAAGGTAGAACGCAGCAACAGAGGAAGAGAACGTTGGCTAACGAGGCTGGGAGGGGATCGAGCAGGAAGTTAATGCTCCACACCTAAAGGTTTTGGGAAAACCTGATTTTCATAAGGTGACTTATACTCACCTAAACGGAGGGAGTATTCCTTAACCAGAGAATGTTGTGTCTCCCACTCACGCGCTCAAAAAAAAACTACGACACATTTTTTATCTGTTTGCATGCATAGGTCCCACCTATCTGGAAGGATGGGCACGTACACAAACAGGTACGACTCATCAGTCTACCCGCATAGCCTTTTCGTTTAGTCTACCTAGCCGTCTAATCAACTGCCTACACGCCATTTCTCCCATTTACTTCTCCATCGGGAATCGATTCTCCTCGGATTCTTCACCTCCCCTTCGTCTTCATTTGCATCCAAACCCCGTACATATGCAAGCCAATCTCCACTCGCACCGAGCCTAACCTGTGAAACAGTGGGCAGGGGGAGAATTAGGAAATGGACACGGAAGTAGTCTTTAGAATGCATTTACTACGTGATCAAACTCATCTTACCTGCTCATCGGAGGAAATCCGAGTGCCCCTCAACGTCGGCATCTCACGGGGCGTCAACTTGCAACTACGACCACGCCGCGCTAGAGAGACCCCCAAGGAAACATCCTTGTGCGTTCCACAGAACATCAAGATGCATTCGTATGAGTAGTTTATCTTGTGAGAGAAAAGGATGAACGAGGGAAGGCCTCTAGAGATAGAGATGGACACTACTACTACCAATGTGCTGGCCCGTGCGTTGCAATGGATCCAAAGTAGTAGAATAATACTTGTTCACGTGCTTGAAATATAAACACTCTAGTTTTGATATACATGTGTCAGCAGACATGACAGCTTGTCCATGGAAGTTGAACCACGACGACCATCACGTTTCTTGCTTCTACCACTGCCACACCCACACGCGATTCCCACGACGCCGCTCCAACCCATGGCACGACGTCCCCCGACGTGGACATGGATCCTCTGACGTGGCTATCACTGCCTTGCCCTGCCTTTCCTTCACTGACAGGTGGGACCCATGCTTATGGGTCCCACATGTCAGTGACAGAATGGTAGGATTGTTTGCGTCAGGGGATCCTCATCCCCCCGACATTCCCCTCATCCCTCTCGGCCCCACCGCTCCTCTGCCTTTGTGCGCATGACATGCGGGCCAGCTGAACTGCGGTGACCATCAACTTTCTACCACAGACACACCTGATTGGACGCGGTTTGCCTGCTCCGCTGTTGTGCTCCGATCCGTACTCCCGCACCATCGAATTTTCATCCAGCGGCTGTGACACATTTTGTCCCGGGCATCAATCCTCAGCTGGAGTACTTATGTACTCCCTCTTGTCCTTTTTACTCTGCACATTGGATTTGCCGAAAGTCAAACTTTGCTAAGTTTGACCAAATTTATATTAGAAATTATTAGCATCTATAATATCTAATAAATATAATATGAAAATATATTCCAAGATGAATCTAATGATATTGGTGTTGTTATGTGAATGTCTATAATTTTTTATATAAACTTGATCAAAGTTGGATGAGATTGACTTCAGACAAACCTAATATGCAGAGTAAAAAGGACCGGAGGGAGTACTACAGGTAGTACTAGCCGGTGTGGCCATCTACGCCTCGTAACGCCTCGACTCCCAGCTGTGGCACCCTCACCACAGCCATGCCACCACCGGCCGGTTCATCTCAAACGAGTGAGTCACGAACCACGCCACCACCATGAGAATGACATGTGGGCCAGCCGCATTTAAGGTCCGCATGTCATTGACTCATAGGCTGGGCACTAAGCCACTGAAGTTCGGTCCCGTGGGCCTCGAGAGGGAAATGTAACTCCTGCGGCAGGCCTTGTGGTGCTCCCGCAATACGAGCTCGTGCCAAATCTGGAATTTGTTTCTTACTACTACCAACCAGTACTAGTAAGGTACACATGCATTGCACGCATGAGATTCTGGTGGTTTGTGCATTATGCTTCTACATGTGGAGCTTTCTGGATTCTAACATGTGGCAAAATCTGGTGGAATGTAAGGTTAGGCAAGTTTGATTAACTTAGGTGAGTGTTTGGTTCAAGCCACACCTTAGGCAAGCCACACTAAGGCCCCACATGACATACACACACAAAATGTGGCAAGATTCCCTTAGGCTTGCCAAGTTGTTTCTCTCGTTTTGAAGAACTAATAACTTTGCCTAAGCTTAGTTGTGGCAAAGTTAGTCATGAATTAAGTTCAACCATGGAGTCTTCTAGATTATACATGTGGCAGAATCTGGTGGATGATATCCAACGGCCAGTAGTGCTCGGATTTGCCATCTTTGTACCGTCGGATTGGCTTCATCCAACGACCAACTTTCAAAGTTTTTCACACACTATATAGGGGGTATAGATATAGATGTGCTGGTCCATTGCAATGGATCCAAAGTATATATATATATATATATATATCTATTTAGTGGAGTGCACTCTAAACACATTATCTATTTATTTTTCTCTAACCTTCCGTAGCCATGCAACCAAGCCACATAAGCTTCATGGGTGCCCCCCAGATCATATTATTCATACTACATTGATTGAAAAAAAGATAAATCACCCAAAACAAGATCTTCCCATTTTTTGTTCCTACGATGTTGTGCCGTGCATGTACCTACTAGTTGTATAGTGCTAGTACTAGTAATATAGTATTAGGAGTACAAACTTGGTACTGGTAGGAGTAGTACTAGTACGGAATGCTCCTACTCTATCAACGAGCCCCGTCTGACACCAAATTTCTTGGCTTCTGTGCTACATCTAGATCTTCCCCTCGTTTCTGTTTTCCAACCCGGCGGCGGGCGGGGTGTCGGTTTGCTCAACGGCGGTCCCACATGAAAGTGAAAATGCTAGGCAACACGCCTTCCCTAAGATATGTGTCGTGTTGGACGGGCCGTGTTGTACTCCCGATTCCCGGGCGTGGGGGGGGGGTGCGACGCGAACGCGGCAGGCCTTTTCCTTTTACCAGCAATGTACCTATGCGTTGCGACGGATCCAAAGTAGTAGAATAGTAGTATTTGTTCACAAACTTGAAAGAAATCACTATTGTTTTGATATACTCCTAATATATTACTCCCTCCGTACCTAAATATTTGTCTTTTTTGAGATTTCAAATGGACTATCACATACGGATTATATAGACATATTCTAGTGTTTCTAGCAAGATGCCCGCGCGTTGCACGAAGTTGATGGAAAAGGTAAGCACAACTTATAAATTGAAGGATGGAGTACTAGTTACAGTGATGCATATAATTAAGCAAAGGGATCGCACATGTCGGTATTGACTGGAATGAGAATGCAACAGCACAATAAGAATTAAGGCCACGATGATGTGATCGCAGTGGTGGTTACAGAAGGCAAGAAGAAAGATGGATCCCCGAACGTACGACCTCCTCCTCCTCAACTTAGTGCGCCGGGCCACCGACTGGCGGCTAAGGAGCGGCGGCTTTTGTGGCGAGGTCGAGGTGCTTCTCAGCAAAGGCATCCAAGGATTCCAGCTGGTTGAGGAAGGCCAACGTCGTAGCGTCCTCACTGGCCTTGTAGATACCTATGTACACAATTTCCTCATACATGTGGATGTGTAGGTCGACGAATTCTTGCAGGGCGAGGTGCCTCGCGGCGAGCGCGACCTCCAGGTGGACATTCTTCGTGGCGTCAGCGGGCAGTCGTAGGGCCACCAGTGCTTGAAAGAGGTTCCAGCCATGGAGGCCGATTAGGGTGGCAGACAATGAGGAGCCCGGGCGCGCGGGCTGGAGGAGTACAGCGATGTCGTCCGCGAGCTTCTTGAGGACGGTGAACTTGTTGCTGGTGGCAACGATCATCGGGTCCAACTGAGAGTCGTAGTTGGCGTCAAAGAGTTAGTTGGCTGGCCTACCGGCCCGCAGATGTAGAAAGGTTGCCCCCACCATCCTCTTGAACTGCAAAATCAAAGCAATTCCTGTTGATGGAAGAAAGGCTAATTTCGTTTGATCCGATCCGCCTATGCGGGCATCCACCAGCCGGTCTCCAACACTGTCTGGAGACGATCCTCGGCGCCATGCCGCAGGCCGGCGTCGTGGACCATCTAGCGTAGCCGCTGGCCGCTCACGAGCATCGCGGCCATGGGTCTGGAGTGAGCTCTTTTGCGCTTAGTGTAGGTGCTTAGGCAAATGCTTAGGTGTGTACGATGTGGTAGATGCATTGGAATGGAGGGGCGCCTTTATATGAGGGCAATGAGGGCAAACTGCGTTGCATTCACATCGTGCAGCCTCTTTTCCCGGACCTCCTCCCATTACTTCCCTCATGCATTAATTGAAGGAGGATTCATTGGCCGTTCAACATATCGGGAACCGCTACTCCCTCCCTCGTCTGCATTAAAGCCGTATCGGGAACTGCGCCGCCCGCTGTCAAATCGGATACTCCCTCCGTCTAGGTGAGTATTAAGTCATCTTACGAAAACCAAATAGTAAACACATAGGCATGGTGCATTAACTCTCACATTGTTTCTTATTTTTTGACATAAATAGAGGAATCAACCAAGAAGAGATGTGGGGCTTGTATGCTTTTAATGACTTGAGACTATCAAACATGACATGTAGTGGTCAGTTCGTTGCACAAGAACAAATACAACCCACGTCAGCACACATGCATCTTATATAGCATCACATCCAATGGCTATAAAAGATGAATGAGACCAAATTATATCTCATCTAGATGAGTTCTAGCAAAACTGTATTAATAATACTTAGTACTCCTGGGCCATGTATCATATATTAGTATCATGTAGTACTTTATTTATTTATGAGGTATCCAGATGGCACTGCACCGCCAAGAAAAGAGGGTAACATCAAAATTATGGACTACTTTTTTGAGTATGTTGGTAAGGTCCGGTCATAGTCACTTGTTGAGATCTCTAAAAAGACAAATACTCCCTCCATCCGAAAATACTTGTCATCAAAATGGATAAAAGGAAATGTATCTAGACGTATTTTAGTTTTAGATACATCTCTTTTTATCCATTTTGATGACAAGTATTTTTGGACGGAGGGAGTAGAAAACAGAGTTGGAGATGATGGTGTGCGTGCCATCCTGCAATATAGGCCGTCGGATTTATATCTAACGGATAGGAAAGAAACTATGGCAATTTTGCAAAAATATACCCACACGTCTCTCCACGTTCGCAAATAAGGCCTTCCCTCGTTCAACCTTTTCTCTCACGAGATAAACTACTCATACAAATGCATCTTGATGTTCCGTGCAATGCACGAGCAGCTAGCTAATTTCTTTTAAAATAGTTGCTGCGATAATTGGGTTGAAGTGATATATTTTATGTCTGTCCCGAATGATTTCAGGTTCACTAGTAGTAACAAAGAAAAGGTTGCCTTGTTAATTAACAGAAAACAGGGTGAAAACTATCACATGAGGCCGGTAAAAACAAGGCACACTGGGTTCAGCATCATCATCACTACAGCTGTGCGCGCGCAAGAAGTCTACATATCGAGGGGGCTACCGAGCGAGGCACCGAGACACAATGTTTGAGAGAGAAACCAATTGACAGATTATGATCAGATCGAGTTGTCACCCTTCTGCTGTCATTGTTGGGGGGAGGGAGAGAAAGACGTATCGAGAGTGTGCGCGGTAGGCACAGAGGCACAACTAGCGAGTGTGTGTGTGTGTGTGTTTGAAAGAGGAGTAGATAGATTATTATCAAGATCGATGTGCCACCCTACTCCTTCGGTGTCAGGTAGTGTGTGTGTGTATGTTTGAGAGAGAAGCCAGTCGATAGATTAGTATCAAGATCGAGGTGTCACCCTACTCATTCGGTGTTGGGAAGTGTGGGTGTGTGGGGGGGGCAGTGACACTCACATATCTCTACTCTTATAAAAAACAAAGTTGGTGATGATGGTGTTCCTGCCGATATAGGCCATCCGATTTATATCCGACGGACAGGAAGGAAAATATGGCAATTTTGCAAAAAGATACCCACACCCCTCTCCACATTTGCAAATAAGGCATTCCCTCGTTCATCCTTTTCTCCCACAAGATAAACTTCTCATACAAATGCATATTGATGTTCCGTGCAACGCATGGGCATCTTGCTAGTAGGGAGAAGGAGTTTGTGTGACACATATCTAGCTATATTAAGGGATAGGTAGATAGCATATGTGTGAGAGACATTATTATACTTTGAGACATTAGTGGTTGTGGGTGGGCGGAATTAAAGGGGTGGGCGTGTTAGACATAGAGAGCGTGTGTGTTTCTGTGTGAGAGACTTGTAGGACGGGGTAGAAACACGAATTTAACCCTGACAGAGGGAGAGAAATACACGAAGTGCGCGTGTGTGATTCCGATGCCCACAGGGAAATGAGATATGTATGCGTGTGAGAGGGATTGCACAATTCATTCACGTATCACTATCTAGCGATCGTGGACGTGCATCGCTTGAACATAAGTCAATATCTACTTCGTATCGTGGCCAAAGGTACAATATCGATTCAACGCTATAAAGATTGGACACTCACATATCACATTTTTTCTATTTAAATAAACCTTTTCTGTTGTGCATGCCAAAGTTACAGTGATGTTTCTTCAAACAACCAATGTAGCTATCATGTACATGCACCATTGTTACTCTTGCATTCAAATTCATTAGTCTTGGATGATTTAAGTTTCTATTTTGAAGTAATATATGTAATATTCATATATGAATTCAACGGGTACGCAATTTATGAAATTGAGGCTATGTAATCATATGAGGTAACACTTTCAAGTAGCTGACTACAATATCCATTTCTTTTTGTGCGCCTCTACACTAACACGTCAATGCATTATGTTTAAAGTAAATAACCAATGGCACTAAATTATCTATTTACACGAGAAATACATAGGCTGAGCATTTGATCCCTTTTTTGTGAACGCGCCACTACACCCGTACGATTGGCCACGCCCGTGTGAATGTCCAAGTTATCGGCGCATCATCTCGAGTTATTGTCTTTTTTTCTGGGGTGGACTTCACACCAGTTATTAACTGCTGACGCGTGCCCCGTGTACACAGTCTAGCATGACCTTCCCGCTAGCACGGTCCAAAATTAGTTGAAACTGGATACGAACGATCCCACGAGCGGCAAAATCTCCCGCCTCCTTCTAAAATTTCTGCCACCTTAGTATTTAGCATGCGAAATCCCCCTTTTGTCCTTGGTGCACGGAGATCAACAGTTATAATACCGCCCTCATCTACATGATAGGTCGGGGCTGCTTTGGTAACTTTCGGTTCCCCCACTACACGGTACCCCCATTTCCTCTCCCCTCCCGCAAAAACGACTAACTCCACAGCACCAGAGCAACTTACATCACGCCGTCCGTACTTCATCGCCCTTTCTCCCCTCCCCTCTCGAAACCCTAGACTCCTCATCCACCGGCGTACCATAGCCCATTCATTGCCAGCGGCGTCCACCTCGCCGGATCTGCTTCTCCGGCCGCATCTACCCCTCCCACCTCCCCTAGAAACAAGTAGACTGCTCATCCACCATTGTACCACAGCCCATTCAGTGCCGGCCTTGTCCACGGCGCTGGATCTGCTTCGCCGGTACTCTCGTCAACCGCCGCGCATCTGTAGCGGCTCATTCGTACTCCCCATCGGAGACGCTTCGTCCACACACCCGGAGCCGCCCCACCGACGCCCCCGTCGACGGCCTTTGATCCTCTTTGCGGACACCTTCCTCAACCCTACCGGAGCCGCTTCGCCGACACCTTCCTCAACCCTACCAGAGCCACTTCGCCGACACCATCGTCAACCCTACCGGAGTAGCTTCGCCTATACAATTCTCAACCCTACCGGGGCCGCTTTGCCAACTCACAAGTCCACGGCCTCAGATCCGCTTCCTCGCACCCTCATCCAACCTACCGGAGCAGCTTCTGGCGCCCCATCCACGGCCGCAGATCCGCATCGTCGACACCACCCTTAACCCAACCACTAGAGCAGCTTCTCATGCCCCGTCCACGGCCGCAGATCTGCGTCGTCGACACCATCCTTAACCCAACCACCGGAGCAGCTTCACCTACGCCCTCGTCCACGGCCACAGATCCGCTTCGCCCACACCGTAGTCCACCCTACCGGAGCCGCTCCACAAACACCCTACTCGACGGTTCTAGATCTCCTTGCCGGACCCTGACAGCCAGTGCAGCGTCATCACCCTCGACGTTTCTAACCTGATTCCCACCGTCTGGAGAGATGCCAAGCAACCGCCATGGCCTAGGTACTTGTCACCTGTAAACCCGTCCAGCATCACCTGCCCGATGTACTCCAAATATACTAACCGGTCACTGTTACCTGTTATGCAGCTGGCAAAAACTACAAGGACGATGTTTCTTCTGGATCTAATAGCTTGGCCAACCAAGATCCTGGAGTGAGGCATTGCTATGATCATGTAAGCGCGTCTCTCTCTCTTGTATTGTTTTGTGCCTGCAAGCGTGCTTTGCTAGGATTTTCGACCAGTAATCCCTATGTGCAGACAATGATTTCTACTACTGGCTGCTAAATTAGATATGTAGATGTCATACATGATACTACCTTGTACCTCCGTTCCTAAATATAAGTCTTTCTAGAGATTCCACTATAGGCTACATACGGAGCAAAATGAGTGAATCTACACTCGAAAATGCATCTATATACATCTGTATGTGGTCCATACTAGAATCTCTACAAAGACATATATTTAGAACAGGGGCAGTACATTACACAAAATCGTAGGTGGCATGTAGGAATTCCAGTGCACTACATTAGGCTCCCTTAGAGTGCCTGCTAGTCCAACATACAGAGTCATAACTAGTTTATGGTACGCACACAATCGTTAATTGGTGGTTTAAATATGCGCAAGGGATATGCAATTTAGTATCATGTAGAGATGTCTGAAATTAGCCGTGTCAACTTGTAGATAGGGTTACACAATGAAAAAGTACAAGATGTATGTGGCAATTTCATGGAACATCGCAAAAAAAGGACAGGCAGTGGTGAGCCTACACAGTGTGCTATGGTATGTCACTCCTCCATTGCAATCATCGTGACATGTTATTTGTATGCCAGTTCTATTAGCCAAGTTTCTTAGGGACAGTTATTACGAGTTATCCTAAGAAAATAAGCACCTATGAATATAAGCTCCATGTAATAAGCCAACCAGTTCTTTTCATTGCGTTTTCAGCTTATCTTTGGTATGATCAATGGAAAGTCTAGATTGCATTATATATTTTTCATTTTGTTGCCCATATGGAAATCAATTTGACTTGCAAACATCACAAATTAAACCCAGTGCAGTAATTAATATGATAGGAAAACAAACCATCACTATTTTCTCAAAATGCAAATACAAAGATACCATCTACTTGGCACAATCTACTTTGGTCAATGTTTTCCATAGAGATCCCATTGCCTAATTTAAACGAAGAATGCATGACCCACATTTAAATGAAGAACAATTATTTATTGAAATTCGATGGTCCAAGTGGCTGGTTATTATCATATAGCAGCACCACCTGAAAGCATCATATAGCAGCAGCAGCTCATAGCAACTCATCATACAGCAGCAGAAGTCTGCAATTCATCATATACCAATAGCAGCTCATAGCAATTCATCATATAGCAGCAGCAGGAGAAGCTCATAGCAATTCATCATATAGCAGCAGCAGGAGCAGCTCATAGCAATTCATCATATAGCAGCAGCAGGAGCAGCTTGTAGCAACTCATCATATAGCAGCAGCAGCTCATAGCAATTCATCATATATAGCAGCAGCAGCAGCTCATAGCAACTCATCATACAGCAGCAGCTCATAGCAATTCATCATATAGCAGCAGCAGGAGCAGCTCATAGCAATGCATCATATAGCAGTAGCAGAAGCAACTCATAGCAATTCATCGTATAGTGGATCAAAATGAAAATTTGGCAAAAAATCAGAGGAGATCCTCACCTTGTTGGATGAGCTCATCCTTCAACAGCACCTCAAGGCCATGGCCTGGGAGGAGGGGAGGGGGAATAAGGTGCCTTCTGCCGCAGTGTGGCATCAGCCGTAGTTGTGCAGCGCCCGCCGGAGTAGTGCGTTGGACGAACCACAGTGGAGCAGATGCTGGAGACCATGATAATGAGGGGCGGCGCTAGAGGGAGGAGCAACCGGGGAAATTTGCCCCTACCTGCCGGCCATGTAGCCTAGCTGGACATAGCATCGTCGAGGACCAGGCTAGATGGGACCAATGGCGTCGGCTCGCTGGAGGAACCCTAGTGCTGCAGGCAGGGGATCGAGGTAGAGGGAAAGGTGAGAGGAGATGCAAGCGGGCAAGGCAATGAATGCTTGCGTGTTTGTTTTTACTTGAGGGTCAGGTGTGACACGGGCGTCAGCAGTTGCATTTTGAGTGTAATATAGGCAGACAACAGAGTCATTTCACTATTTCCCTTCCCTTCAATTTTTAGTGCGGTTCTACCCAAAACACCCCCCTCCAAAGCGAAATTAGTTAAGCCCAAGCCCATAACTCAAAAATGACTTCTTTACATCTTTTATGGCTTATTTTGACAATATGCCCTGAAAAGGCGGAATCGAACTAGCCCTTAACCTGCAATTCAATTGTGCGAGCAATGATGAATCACTCATGCCTGCTATCTGTACATTTAGGCATCATCATACATGGCATAACCTAATACATGTGCATTCCATTGTAGAATCTGCAATATGCAATGTTTATGTTAGTTCATACGTTGCACATGATGTTTAAATGCCCCTTAAATCTGGTCACTCAAGTGATGGTCTTTAAGCCTCCTTCTTTGCTTCTTTTCTTGATATGTAAGATTTGCTCACACATCTGTTCAATTGCTTGTTTGCATCAGCCAGCCATACTAGGACTGTTTGCTTTGATTACTTGATGTTGTTGACCTAACACTCTAACAGAGCTTGTCAACAATTTAAACACTAAGGGCTGCTTTAGTGGGGCCTTGTCTAACTCATAGGTGACATAAAGGTTTGGCTGTACACTACAGTAGGCTCTCCAAGAGTACCTGGAGATTCAGTTCGAAGGTATGCCTAGTTTTTACATAGTGCAGACATAGTAAATGCTCATTTCATTGTGTGCAAGTGCAAGAGATGCGGCATGTTTCATTATGTGGTGTTGTTTTGTTATAATCTCATTCTTTTGTGTTCACAGACTGGAAAGTATGCATATTTATCTTCCAAGGAGACGAGTAACTAGTTTGTGTCACCTTGCAGAGGGGGTGCAATGAAGATAAGATTGAGGATTTCCAAGTACAAGATGTTAGGAAAGAGCCTTGCAAGAGAAGTAGGAGCTGCGCTAAGCCTCTTCAACCTGCTAAGGTAAGCCACTGTATGCAACTCAATAGTTCAATTCCTTGTTTGTTTCAGGCATCGTTAATTTTTCTCTTTTCAATTGCTTTATTTGTCCTCAGTTAATGAGATGCCCAAATAATCATGCCTGATGTTCGGTACTTGTATCACTATTAGTTGACATAATTAAAGGCCTTACCATTTAATTACTCTGTCGAAGTGTGCCTGAAGCTTTGAAGTCTATTAACCAACTATTATTGCATGAGGCTCACAATCTAGTGTATACTACGCTAATGATTGCATAGTTTTGCCTGTTGTAGTATGTTTGTATGAAACCGTCTGCTATTCATTATGCTCCCTAAGACTTTAATTGAGGCATAGAATGACCAACTGCTTGCTTACTTATACGCAACATGCTTTCTAAATTTGTAACTTGTCTGTGTTTTCGATTGGGCCCCAACATCATGCTCCTCTGGTGAGTAAGAGAGATTTCTGTATGCAGGCTGCACAAACTATCTTTTTTATAATTTTTAAAATATCACCTGCTTATGCTTCATGACGTGTAACATTTTTTTTAAAGTGACGTGTAACATTATTGTTAGTCATGTTTTGCCATGTAGTACAAAATAGTGTCTTGTTCGCTTCACTGTTGTAACTATATTTTTGCCCTAGTCATGTGTACTTACAGAAACATTTCAGGATGAAGTGACATCAACACAAAGATCTGCGAGTAGTGTGGCATGGCCGTTACCGAATGATTATGGATTGGAATTGGAATGTGCTGATGTTCTCGAGCATCAACTGGAGGTGGCAAGACAACATGTACATGATTGTCAACATATAATCAACAAGTTGAGAATGGACATGCAGGTATTAGATGCAGGAGTCAAAAAATGAAACAAGACATTGAGGTAACCATGAAGGAATTGGAGATTTTGCAGACTGAAATTTGTGCTATCTGAATCCGTCCAATCCTATTTTCTGAAGAGATTATAGTTCAAATGGAGTTAAGTTGACGCACGTCCATGATGTATGAGCTGTATTTGCCCAGTGTATGTAATTTGCTGTTTGTGTATGCTTTATTATCACCTGTGCCAAACCATAATGCCCAGTGGGTATAATCGGCTATAATTTCTTTATTGTATAGTGTAGGATCATTCTACCTTTCTATGCCTTGATCTCTTTGTTGTATAGTGTATGCTTTTTAGAGGTGATAGTATTGAGTAGGATAATTCTTTGAATATGCTATATCGTTCAAACGGGGGCCAACTCACCCGACCATGGGCCTTCTACGTCTCATCGGATCCATGGGCCTTCTACGTCTCTTAGGATCCATGGACCTTCTATGTCTCGTAGGATCCATGGGCCTTCTACGTCTCGTAGGATCCATGGGCCGCCGACTCATTTATGGGTCTTGTACGGGCCTTTAATAGGCCGTAGATGGGCCTTTAATGGAAATCGTACGTTTTATGGGCTGACCATAGCGGGCCGTTAATAGGCCGTATTTGGTGATGCTATGAAAATGGCCCAACAGACTAACGGTCCACAAACAGGCCGACTGTAGTGATGGGCTGAATTTGGCCCACAAGCAGAAAATGACAGTAACGGGTCGTAAGTAACCGAATGCTGCAAATGAGCCCAAGAATAAATGGGCCCTCAGAAGGACGAAAGTTAACTTGGACTGGAAATGGCCCAACAGAATAACGGGCTGTTAATGGGTATAAAGTGATACATTGTTCATTACGGGCCAGTTTCACGACGGGTCGTTAATGGGTGTAAAGTAATACATTGTTCATTACGGGCCAGTTTCAGCACGGGCTGCTAATGGGCCAAGAGTTACAAAGGGCCTCATATGGGCCGAAAGACGTCATGGGCTATACATGGGCCAGAAGTGAAAATGGGCTGGAATCATATTGGATGGCCCAGATGACTCTACTAGGCCTAATTCGGATAGGGCGTAACGGGCCTTGGGTTAGCGAGCTGTAAATGGGCTATATGCAAACATGTCGTTAACAGGCTTTCCATGGACCGGCCCGCCAGCTTTTGACCAAGTCAAATGGGCCGGCCTTTTCATAGGAATGGGCCACTGTTGGGTCGTGACACGTGTCGACGTATCATAGGCGCCTTCTGTCCGGTGAGTGGATGACATCTGTCCCAACGATGAGCCGACACGTGTTTCCTCTAGCCAATGATGATTTTACACGTGGAAATCCCCATTGGTCGGGGCTGTTAACGGGTTATCGGATCCAAAACCCGACCTGATAGCTTAACGGCGTTCTTTTACGGTGGATGCCATGTGTCGGTCACCCTTGACGAAAGCACTTCTGTGACGCGCGATTTATCGTCATGGAAGTGGACATTTCCGTGATGATAATTTTGGTAATGTCATGGAACACTTCTACGACAGCACAGGTATGACTATCTTGATTCTGTCATAAATTTGTCATGGATGTACATGCATGACAAAAAACGTGACCTACTGTGACAAACACGTATCATCACGGAAGTGTATTTTTTTGTAGTGAAGCTTCATACATCATCAAACTACTTCAACACCCATACCACCACAAGCTCCTATTGCTCAACCGATGCCCTTAGTTCAAATGCAAGAAGATGATCAAGTTCCTCTTCATGATAATTTTCAAGAACAAGATCATCATCAAGAGCAAGAACAAGAAAGTGCAATCACTGATGATGAACCTCAACAAATGCAATATGAAGAAGAAGATCGTCCACCACACATTAATGATCCATATGTTGAGGATATGGATGATGGACATAAAGTTGAACCTCGTGAAACCCTAACCACCATCATGCCTCGTGTGGTCGGTCGTGTTGATGTTGATAAAATTCTCACCGGCATATCGGAAGGTAGAGCCACTCATAAAAAATTGACAAACTTTTGTGCTCACTTCTTGTTTGTGTTTAGTGTTGAGCCTCTCAAGGTACAAGATGCATTTATGCACAATGATTGGCTCATTGCTATGCAAGAAGAGTTGAACAGCTTTGAACACAACCAAGTGTGGTCATTAGTCAAGAGGCCAACTACGGAACACAATGTCATTGGAACAAAATGGATTTTCAAGAACAAGAAAGATGAGAATGGTGTAATCACCCACAACAAGGCAAGGTTAGTGGCACAAGGGTACTCACAATTTGAAGGTTTGGACTTTAGTGAGACCTTTGGCCCCGTTGTCCGTCTTGAATCTATTCGCATCTTACTTGCTTATGCTGCTTTCAATGGTTTTACATTACATCAAATGGATGTGAAGAGTGCTTTCCTTAACGGTCCTCTGCAAGAAGAAGTATATGTATCACAACCACCTAGGTTCGTTGATCCCAATCACAAATACTATGTGTATAAACTTCATAAGGCTTTGTATGGCCTCAAACAAGCACCTCGTGCTTGGTATGATCATCTTAAGAAGTTTTTACTCGATGATGGTTTTGTGAGAGGGGTGATCGATCTCACTCTTTTTACTAAGAGGGACAAGGGTGATTTGATCTTATGCCAAATCTATGTAGATGATATCATTTTTGGTTCTCCTAACATTCATTTGTGCAAGAAGTTTGCGGCTTCCATGACCAAGAACTTTGAGATGTCACTTAATGTGGATTTGAAGTTCTTTATCGGATTCCAAATTCAACAATTTCAAGAAGGAATTTTCTTGTCTCAAGCCAAGTATCTCAAGGATATTCTAGAGAAGTTTGGCATGTCTGATGCTAGTCCATGTAAGATACCAATGCCATCAAAAAATGTACTCACTGAAGACACAAACGATATCCCTTTCGACCCATCTACTTACTGCTCTATGATTGGTTCATTGCTTTATCTTTATGCATCTAGACCAGACATCATGTTCAGTGTATGCATGTGTGCTATATTTCAAGATTCCGCTAGGGAGAGTCATCATAAGGTGGTTAAGCATATTCTGAGATACCTTGTTCGCACCCCAAAGTTGGGTCTATGGTACCCCAAGGATGCTAAGTTTGATCTCATTGGGTACACGGATGCGGATTCGGTTGGACACAAAGTGGATCATAAGTCCACCTCCGGTGCATGTTAATTTCTTGGACGCTCCTTGGTAAGTTGGTCCTCGAAGAAACAAAATTGTGTTGCCCTCTCCACTGCCGAAGTCGAATACATTGCAACCGCCAGTTGTGCAACTCAATTACTATGGCTGAGGCAAACTTTGAAGGATTACGATATCGCCTATAGACATGTGCCTCTTCCATGTGATAATGAAAGTGCAATCAATATTGCTGAGAATCCCATAGATCATACCCGCACCAAGCACATTGATATTAGGTATCATTTATTGAGAGATCATGTGGAAAAGGGTGACATTGATATTGCTCATGTTGGTACAGATATGCAACTTGCACATTTTCACCAAGCCATTGGATGAAGCAAGGTTTTGTCAACTTAGGCGTGAACTTGGTATCTTGGAGCTTGAAAACATTATGTGAAATCTAGTACCCATCCATGCATTCACTTCATGTCTTGTTTAGATGTAGGCATATGTTTAGGGGGAGACACTCAACTCATGAGTACTCTCACCCTATATAATGCATAAATAGAACAAATACTCTCAAAGTTACCATGTTCTTCAAACTATGGTACTTTAAATGATGGAGTGGTGTTATTGAGCCCAAGGACACTATCTTCGCGGCATCACAACACTTATACTCACACATGGTGGCCTATTGGCCACCGACTCTCCTCAAAAGAGAGGATGTCCAATCATGTTTGGGGTTCTTAACATGTGTGTCCAGTTGCTCACCATGTGGTATCTTACATGTCTGATTGCCCATAGTATTTTCGCATGTACCCATTCTTGTATTTTGGTTCATCTAGATTTTTCTTGTGTTGTCTGCCAAAACTTTTGCCACCGGTCGTCCGGCGGTTCTCGGATGTCCGATGACTCACATCTTCCGGCCGTCCGGTTGCTGTGTAGAAATCGTGCACAACCCACATCACTCCCTAGGTCTCGGACGTCCGAGGTTCTTCGACCGTCCGTCGCCTGGCACGTCCACCAGTGCCCGGACGTACGACCTTGGTCGGTCGTCCGACGTAGTTTGCGGCTCACATAAATACTTCGGGGTCGGGCTAAGCGGTTGCCCATCCTATTTCTCCCCTCTCCTCGACTGAGTCCGCCGCCGCGCTGCCAGGAGGGCGATTTCTCCCTCACCGTCGCCGAGGGAGCCGCTTCGCCGCGCCCCCAACCTCCTCTTCCTTGCCTCGTCCTGATCGGGTACCTCCTCCTACCTGTTTCCTCGGCTCTCTCTCTCTCATCTCCGTCACTCGTTCGTGCACACGGTAGTGATCCCTTTTCTCTCTTGGATAATCTCTCAGGTGAGTTTTGTCCCACGATGGTGAAATTCAAGCACACCGCTCGCAAGGATGTCGGGGGTACCTCTGCCCACGGTAATTTACGTCCTTTCGGTTTCAATTTTCATCATCTCCATCTCCGTTCGTGCCAAGGGCTCACTATGATTGGTCCATGTTCCTCTCCCCTTGGTTTCAGCCTCTCGTCGTGGTGGTTCTGATGACTCTCAGGAGGAGTTGCGTCCATGCAAGCGTGTTGGGAAACGTCCTGTGATCGAGGAGTCATCCTTTGCCGAGGGCTTTGACTATGAAGAAGAGATGGAAGAAGAGGAGCGTGGTGTGCAAGTGACGTTTTCGTCCCGCCCCGCGGTTCTCGAAGGGCCACTCACATGCCTCCTCCTCCCGATCAGCCGCATGCCGATGGTCGTCACATACCCCTTGAGGCGCCTCAACTTCATGGGCGTATCCTCAAGGATTTCACCAAAGTGCCCATGCCTGCATATCTTAAGTTCCAGCGTGATGTTGATTAATTCGAGGTGGTTCAAGACTCTCTGGATCAACGTTTTCGCACAAATGTTCAGGAAGATATCTACATCTTCGTTGTCCTCCCAAAGGGTCTCTCTCTGCACCACTTCATTGACTTGGCACATATTCGGAAACATCATGTGAAGTACCCAGGTGCCATTGAGCTCATTGAGTCATCCGGTCTTGCTGCTCTGTTTGCATTTCAGCATGATTCTAACCAGGCTTCTATCCATCAGTTTTATGCCACTTGCTTCTTTGCTCCTAACAAGACCGTCACTTGGTTGACATCTGACACTGAGCTCACCGCCACTTATGCTCAATTTGTCGCTGCTCTTGGGTTTCCATACAGTGGATTCAAAGATACATAAAGATGACCCAAATCACAAACCCAAAGCAGTTGAGGCTTGTGGTTATCTTCTTAAGGAGCTTGATGAACTTACTGAGGAAGAAAAGATGAAGGATCTGAATCAAGTTTCTACTTGGAGATCTCCTTACTACATCATCTACCAATTTATCATCTGTACCATCTATCCCAACATGGGTGACAAGCGATCTTGCAATAGTTATTGCATCGATCTTATGTCTCGCCTCCATGACTCTCCCAAAGGCAAGATCAACGTTCCTCATTTCCTATGGCATGAAATCCGTCTTGCTAGCTTTCAGTATAAGCGTGCCTTTCCCGTGGTCCTTTCATTCAGGCTCTTATTGAGAGTGTGGCTCCCTTATCTCTTGTCCGCACCCATGTGCATGAGAAGTGGATTATTCTTCCTCACATGGCCAACTATTTTGCTCCAAAGGGTACCTCCAAGTCTGCTCCTGCTCGCAGGTCTGCTGTTAGGTCTCATCCTACTACTGCCGGCTCGGCGTCCTTTGGGCGTTTTGCTGGTTTTATCGGCAAGGCTCACTCTGCCATGATGAAGGCGTTCTCCTTCAACTACACACACAACCATGATGTTGTCACTCGCTTGATCACTTCCAAGAATGCCTTGAAGTCTCGTCTCCGTGACTCTCGGGCTATTGATGTGGGTGACGATGAGCGTCTTCCGGTGGCTCCTCCTTCTGACTTTGGTTTTCCTTCGGGGCCTGAGTGGGATGATTTCCTCGACAATGCTGGTGGTAGTGGAGCTCCTAATGATGATGATGACATGTGACTGTCTATGGGTTCTCTCTGTCCCTTTTGGGTAGTTGTTGCCAAGGGGGAGAACTAGTACTAGCTATCTATGTTCTTATGTTGAACCATTATGCTTTAAGTGGGTATATGACTTTATATCTATGTCTTATGTTGTAATGTTGAACCACTATGTCCTAAGAATGATGAGATATTATGATATTATGGTGTTGTGCTTATACGATGATGGTTTTAATTGAGTTTTCGTGATATTTTGCTCATATATTCTTAATGGTTGTCTCTGTGAGGGGGAGCTCTCCATATAATGTTTGCAATAGTTATGTTTGAGAGGGGGAGCTCTTAAATAAGTTTGTCTTAAAGCATAGAACAACCTTATTTCTTTTGTACTATGTGTATATTGTCATGCCCTTAATATTATTTTGATGTTGATGACAATATACTCATAGGGGACTAACAAACTTTGTCAAGTATATCTCAGGTTTTAGTCCCCTCGGAATCAATTGTGTGTGTGGATTATGATTTTAGAAATATTTAACTTCATCAAGAACGAAGAAACAAGACTATATTTATGATTATTCTTGAGTATAGGGATCCCGCACTATTAAGAGGGGAGCATGGGGTCTTGTGAGAGTCTTGCTCAAAATCTTCTTCAAACTCATTATCTGATCTTCATCTCTGTCAGACGACCGGTACTCACTGGATGCCCGGCTCCTCCTATACAGAGCCAAAACATCAGACGGCCGATATTCACCGGACGTCCGGCAATCTTTCATCAGAGCCAAAACATCGGATGTCCGGGACCCTCCGGTCATCCGGTACATTCTATACAGTGGCAAAACATCGGACGTCCGGTCCCTGTCGGACATCCGGTGTCTGCCGAGCCCTCGGTTGTCCGATATTCTTCGGTCGTCCGGTACTTTCTCCATCGAGCCTAAACATCGGACGCCCGGGATCCTCTGGTACCTTCTATACTGTGCCAAAACATCGGACGTCCGGTGTCTTCCGAGCCCTCGGTCGTCCGTTGTGCATCGGACGTCTGACGCTGCAGTGTTGTTTTGGGTTCCAACGGCCACTTATTGAGGCATACTATAAATATCTCTCTCCTATCCCATGTGAGTGTTGACCATTCACTTCAAACATCCTCAATAACACATTTCACTCTCTCTCACTCACTCACTCTCCAACACCAAATCTTAGATTCCTAAGGGATTTGAGAGCATTTGAGAGAAGTTGTCCACCCAAGTGATAGATCCACTCCTTCCCCTTCCTTGCACCAAATGAATTTGTGATTTGAGCAAGTCTTGAGCTTTTCCCCATCGTTCTTGTTACTTTTGGAGGTTGGAGACTCCTAGGCGGTAGGAGTCTTTCGGAGAGGAATCGACCATTGTGATTACCCCGGAAAGTTTGTGAGGGTTTGGAGACCACCCCAAGGTCTACCACTAGTGGTTGAGAAACGCCTTCGTGGTGTTGTCTCAAAGGGAGAATAGGGTGAGCCTTCGTGGCGTTGGTGTGCCTTCGTGGTAACATCCACCTCTCTAATGGTGACATAGCTTCCCTCCAAAGAAGTGAACATCGGCATACATCCTCGTCTCTCGGAGTTGCGGTTATTCCTAACCCTAACTCTCTACTTGTGCTTACTTGTCTCTTAGTCTTTACTTATATCATATTGTGCTTATCCGGTCACTTACTTGCGTTACTTGTTTTCCTTGCTTAGCACTTAGCATCATACTTGCAATTGTTAGGCTAAACTTCATATTCCGCATTATTGCCTAAAAATGCTAAGTAACAATTAAAATTTGTAATTGTACCTATTCAACCCCCCCCCCTAGATCCATCTCGATCCTTTCACCACTAAGGGGTGCTGAGGAGGAGTTGGTACGAGGGCGAAGCGTGCTACGAAGGGTATCACAAGGAGTTGGAACCGGCCACCGAGGATGCTACGAGGACGGCGACGATTTGCAACTGGAGGAGCGCCCGATACTGCTGCCGGCACGACAACAAGATAGAACCAGTACGGCGGCGGCGAGCTGCAACTAGAGGCACCCGATGTTACAATAGTCATACCGCTGGAACTTAGCACGCCCGATGCTGCAACCGACGTAGCAGGACAAGCAACCGTGATGGGGCGTAGAGGATCGATGGGCGGTGATCAGTGGTGCAACTGTTGGCAGTTTGACGAGGTGGGTGTCGCCGGCCGTGAGCATGGTGGGCGGCCATTTGCCAGCGGAACGGCAGTGCCGGTGCTGCTTGTGTTGACTTTTTGTTGTTGCGGGGACCATTGATCCAATGGACGTTATGCACTGAATCGTGTGGCTGTGGTGCGACCGGCCGAATCTGGCACCGGTGTCCGACACGTAGCATCGGCCTTGAAGAAATCGTTTTTCTTTTTTTGAACGGCCTGGAAGAAATCAGTTGCATGGTAGTACGACTATATTTTTCAGGGAAGACTTTATCCCTGTTGGTGACAATCCAGGCACATCCGCACATGCGTGCGTTGATTAATCGTGGCACCGTATGCGCTGCGAGGGGAGACCCCCGAACCGTGCGTCGCGGACACGGGCAGAGAGAGCCACACGCGAGTTATGCCGTGCACATCGCGCGCGTGCTGCGCGGCGTCTCCGTTCGATGAAGGCCGGCGCATCCACGGCACGTCGCCGGCACATAAATAGTGTGCGCCCTCCCCCGCTCCCTCTGTTTCTGCGGCAAATGGCTCAACAAAGAACACCACCAAGTTTTAGCTACCATGCTCTAGCAGCTGGCAAACACGACAGCGCATGTTTCAGACGCTGTTTTGTAGGCCAGTCGGGAGTTGCATCGGCAGCCATGAGTAGACAATTTCATAGAGCAAGCTACTGAATAATACTCCTCCCTCCTTCCTAAATTAGTTGACTTAGATTTTTTAGATACAGATGTAAAACATATTCCGGACGAAGGTAATATATTACTTCCTCTGTCCCATAATGTAAGACGTTTTTTGTCACTAGTGTAGTGTCAAAAAACATCTTACATTATGGGACAGAGGGAGTACTAAACAACAGCTTGATGGAGAGTATAAGTCAAGTTTACAGAGCAAGCTGAAAAGAAGAAGAAGAAGTACGAACCCAGCACACAAACAAAATGCTGCTGCGAGAAAAAAAGATGCTGCTATCGATTGACAATTTGAGGGGAAATGTTCAGCAAGAGAGAGTACGCCAGAAGAAAAGCAGTAACTGATCTTACATTGTTCAAATAAATGCCACGGAGATGACAAAAAAAAAGGGTTCTCTAGTTCGAAACAAACAAACAAAAAATAGATAACCGGCTTATCTCCACCAACTTTATTGGGGAAAAGGGGGCTTAGTTGCATGGAGAGCACATCTGGTAGCAGCCGCATATGCCATCAAGGACCTGTCGACGGCGAGCACGCAGGTATACAATCGATGAGGCTTTCTCTGAATTCTTCCTCAAAACAATCAGGGTGAGGGATACCAAGAATCTCCATCGATACCGCTCAAGGTTCGGCAAGGAATTCATTTGAATTCCTCCGACATTTGGCAAGCATGTGGCATGTTGCTCCACGGGGAAGTATCAAACACGATACCGTCGCCGAAAACAGGCTTGCAGTCCGTGTTCATGTCGTTGCCCAGGAGCATGGCTATGGCGTTGTTGAAGACGGACGAGTCAGTTGTGTTCCCGGAGAAGAGTGCGTCTGGCCTGAAGTTTTCAGGATGAGACGAAGTGTCCCCAGCCCCAGGCTCATATGCAGGCTCCATTGCCTGCTCACCAGATCCCAGCGAAGGGCTTTGTGCTGCAAATACAGGATATATTCATATAAGTAACTCGAGCAATTTTCACTCTTAACAAAGGATGAGGAATTTAAAAATATACCCACCAGGAGAAATTTTGGAGAGCTGAAAAACATCAGGCGGCGCAGCGCTAACAGGAGCCGTGGATCCAGTGAGTGAATTGCCACTGAAAGGAGCATATTCATTCAGAGGTTCTTCCCAATAGTCCTGACAGATATCAAACTCTGGGCTAACCACCGTAGTATCACACGGCGTACTGACAGAGGAACTTGAACTTCTCACGGAAAGCTGCTGATTCTTCCCAGATTTTAGTCCCTGAGCTTCATGAAGCAGCTCTTCCAAGAGACCGCTGTTCCTTGGCGACACACACTCCGACTTCACTGACGGAGTTGCTGTCGGAGACTGAAGGTAGGGATCAACCAACTCCGTAGGCTGCATCGCAGGAGCCACGGTATACTTGAGCCAGCTATTCGGATCAGATTCGGTATCTTGGAGTGAAGGGAGCTCCATCTTCAAAGGACCATTGATGGTCCTAGAAGTAGAGAAGGTGCCATTTAAAAAGGCATGGCTGCCAGTAAGTGCACCCCCAAATGGTGCAATCATCTTGCTGCTAGAGTTGGCTTCATGGAGATAGTCAAAACCCAGAGCCTTCTTGAGATTCTCAGAGTCATTTGAGAACTGATCGACCGAGGAGAGCGCGCCATTGATGGTGTCGCTCAATCCAGGGAGTAAAGGGTCAGACTGTTTTAGCATCCCTGCTTGGTTTACTTGATCCATGAAGCCGCAGTTTTTGGATGCAAAGCTCTGACCAAGCAAACTGCTTATTGAAACAGCTGAAAGCTGTGGTGCATAAGATAAAGCCTCTGAATTAGCAATGAAATTGTCACAGGTAAAATCTGGCAGATAAAGACCATTTCCATTCAGAAGGTCACTGGAAAGATTCTCGCCGCAGTTGAAATCGCTGGAGCCCTGCTGATCTTCATTTGAAGATTGGTTGCATACGCTAGCAGGATATATTGGCAAGCCAGCTCGCTGACATCTCTTTATTCGAGTGTTCCAGTAATTCTTTATTTCATTGTCAGTACGCCCTGGCAACTGAGAAGAGGTACTCAAAGTCAGTAATAATAACAAGTTAACAAGTGGGGAAAAAATACAAGAATCATGTACACAGGATAAAGTAATATACTGTACATGATAACCTATTTTTCAATGGGGTCGGTGTGAAAAACATGGATCAATTGTAGGGCTTATGTCCAAATTGTAGCAAGTACATGCTAAAAGATAGAAAAACTGACTGAATACTGCGAGTCATAATATTCCATACAAGATTAGTAGCTCTAGATTGTTAACAAAAACAACACTACTTGGTCACACTGAAAGAGCCCCTAACTAATAATAGTCAATTTGTCAACATAGATGCCAGACTAGCAGGCAAGCCCCTTGAACGCAGTCAAGGTCCAAAATGGACTACCTATTTAAGGCTACATATGCAGCCGTCAATTCCCAACCTTTTTATGTGTTAGGCCAATTTGCTTTCAGTAACAACAATAGTAGAGCTGAACACAGTATGTACCAACTTAAAGCCCAAGTTTGATTATTTCCTAAATTGCACTAGATAATCATTTAAGTTAGTCTTTCATCGAGAGCAACAACAGTAAGTAACAGGAAAGGCCACAAATATTAACACAGTTCCAATACATAAATTAAACAGAACAATTCACTACATAAAAACTATAGGGTATTCAGAACAATCATCAATCGATAAAAATCGGTAGCTTTCAACCCCATGTGACCATGACGCAAGAAGAAATCATGCAAGGCTCAAGAACAGCACACAAAGAGCATGACTTGCTACTGGTAAACATCTACTACTAGTAGTACATGAAGTAAAGCAGTGAATCAGCGTGGCATCGCACTTACATGAGCGGCCATCCGAGCCCACTTGTTGCCCATCTTGGAGTGGAGCTGGATGATGAGCCTCTCCTCCTCGGGGGTGAAGGCCCCCTTCTTGAGGTTGGGCCTGAGGTGGTTCGCCCACCGGAGGCGGCAGCTCTTGCCGCACCGGAACAGCCCGGTGTTCTTCTGCACCGCGTTCCAGTTCCCCTCGCCGTGCTTCTTCACGTAGTCCACCAGGATGGCGTCCTCCGCCGACGTCCAGGGGCCCTTCTTCAGAGGCGGCCCGCCGCCCCTGTGGGGCGACCCTCCGCTGCTGCCGTCGTCGCCCACCGGCGAGTCCATCTGGTCCTCCTGATGCATCATCTCGCAGTCGCTCTCGCTCTTCACCCGGTACATCTCTCCGTCGTGCCCTGAATTACGCCAAGAACAAACAAAAAGAAAGAAAATTGTTAGATTACGAATTGAGCACTACTACTAGCACAGTACTTTTTTTGAGAAAATTTATCGAGTTCTACTGCTTGAATCACACGGGACTGTTCGAATTATGCAATCAGACAACACGAGAAGCCGATCAAGAGAGCAAACTTTTTTAGAGAATCATGAAAGCAAGCATGTATTTATTGTGCCGCAACTGAAAAACCTGGAGACACCACCAGATTGGAATCACTTCCTTCCCAAATTCAGCAGAGCAGAGGCATTCAATACTGCTTAGTTAAGAATTAAATTGAACAAGTAGTAGTAACATGTTTGAGCTCAAGAACTCGGGGCAGGCAGCGGTAGCACGGCAGTTTTAGCCAAGGATTTAGGTGAAAAAGAGGAAAGGGCCGGGCTTGTCCTCGCAATTGACAGATCAAACCACTAGACAAGCAGACAAAAAGGCGTAAACACCACTCCTCGTGCCCCCAGAATGGAAAATTCCCACGGGGCCGAACCCGGCCGAAGAAAGAAAAAGGCAAAACACACAATTCCACCACTGGAGCGCCCCGGATCACCGTCCCCGCGCCCAAAAGGACCCGGAATTCTGCAGGAAGAGGAGCTACCTGGCCGAATCTCGCCGCCGGCGGGTCGATCAGCTCGGGGCCGGGGGCTGAACAGCGACGGAGCTGAGCTGCAGCTCCTCCTCCCGGCTCGGCGGCGGGTCTCGGTGGAGCGGCGGGGGAGTGGAGACAGGGGAGGATCTCTCTCTGTCCCTCTCTCGCGCGCGCCTCAGCGAGATGCCGGCACCACTTGGGCACCCAGTATGCGGAGAATTTTCAGCGAGGGAGGGAGAGTTTTGAGGGAGGAGAGAGAGGGGAGGGCGAGGGAGTGGGGAGAGATTTGTGGGGGGATTATAAAGCTGAAAGGTACAGGGAGCAACGCTATTGGGCACGCCCGCATGGGCGCCTATTTTCTCTCTCTAGAGCTAGAGGGAGCCCCCTATATTTTCGGCTCTTTTCGCTTCAATTGCATCACTGTAATCTTTTATCTCTTCACCTTCATTTATTATGTAAGGAAGTATATCTGATATTAATACTGAGTATCTAAAAACCAGGTGAGATAAACCATTGAATGAAGTAGTAGAAAAATGTTGGGCACTAATAGTACACAAATATACTATTCTTCTCCCTCGGATCCATATTAATTGCCGCATAATTAATATGGGTCAGACGGAGTAGTACAATTTATTTATTTTAATTCTTCTACAAGACTTAGTTGTGCATAGAGCATAAAAGGTGGAAATTGTGATAAAAAAAGTGGTGACTCATACATAGCATAATTTTTGGAATTAGCATACTCAAGCATAGCGAATATATCTCACAAAAGAGGGACAAAGTTTTGGCTCCCGGATAAACAGTAAAACAGTAGAAAAATATCTTAAAAATCTTAATTTGTGCGTCCTTTTTTACATGTAAAGTTAGATGAATAAATGACTTATGTTGTGATGTGAGAAACAAAACAAAATTTGGTGCTCCAAAAAGCAAATTTTCAAGTGATAAGTTTGTTTTTAGCACATGTCGCATGTTTTCTCCATGAAAATTACATACATCCAAAAGGACGCGAACAAATGCATGTTGATTTTCCTCGTGAACATTAGCAAAATTATTCAGGATCATGTGCTCCTGGTGGGCGTTTTGAATATCCGCTCACAAAGTTCCTAGTGTAATCTGTCAAAAAAAGACTTTTCAAACAATCATCATGCACTAACACACATGTTTCTTAGTCCTTTTTTTGCGAAAAATATGTTTCTTAGTCAAATTATTATCCAGGAGGAGACGACTACCACTTGCACGCGATGTCAGTAGTTGCCTTACCTACGCAGTCTTTGTTTTCTATTCTACGATAACAAGACCATTTGTTACAGGGTGCTATGCGGTTCGTCCGTTTGGATAAAAGAGTTACTACTCTAAGAGACGCGGCCGGTGTTAAAAGACTAGGTACATGATGTAACTAGACACAAAAACTACGCCCAACTTGGGTTAAAACTTATAAAAGCTAAAGATGCATTTCCATCTTGGGCATCTCCGTGCATCTCTCGCTTACTGTTTCTGTCTCGGATCCGATTCCGCCACCGCTTTCGTCTTATTTGCCATCTTTAGTTCTTCACCCTCCCCCCTTCCATCTCTCTTCCTCTCATCAGTAATCTAATCCTCCACCTTCCCTCTCCCTCCCTCTCTAAACCTCTAGGTATATTCCGGCAGCTTGTCCCTATTCTCCCGCGCGATCATGGTACAGGGCGCAGGAAATATTTAAAGTGGACAAGTCACCATCGCGGATTTATTGTTAATTATTAAACCAGCGTACTGCCGTGATCCGAGTATGATTGATTAACTAGTATGCTTTGTGAACAAGAATATGCAGTTCTCAGTGGACGACAAGTCAAGAATCAAGCTGTGCATGCATGCGGTGCAATTAACTAGCTAATCTTTCACCCAGCTCCGACTCGGTCACCACTGCCTCGTCTCCCCCCCTCGGTTCTGTATAGAAAAGCTTAATAATAAAAAAAAGGGAGAAGACGACACTGGCGCCCACCGTATATTTGCCCACCAGCTAGCTAGGCATAATTTCGGGCACGACACTAGGAGAGGAGCTGATCAATAGGGCTGCAATTCTATTCATATGAAATAAAACTCTTTTACTTGAAGAAAAGGGGGTGGAGCTGATCGATATGAGTGTAACCCTATTCATTCATATGGAATAAAACTCTTTTACCCTAGGGGAAAAAGAGGAGCTGATCGAATGGGCATTTAACCTGGATTGATTGCAGGGTTTGCGCGTTGAGTGGGATGAGATGTTCCCGTCGAATACGAGGCGCCTACGATGTCTTTGTAAAAGCTCATGATGGTATGCTGGTTTTGTCTCTCGGATGTGCTCACAGCGGTAGGATGTGTATGCGTTGTGCGTTCATAGGGGACGGTCTATGCGCGTATATATAGTGCTTGCGTATGTATTGTGTACAAAGAAAAAAAGTTTAGGCCACGTGGACTTGCATGCATCCATCTGCTTTCGAGTTGCTTCTCGATCGGAGGAACGAACACACCGTGCGTGCCCCCGGTTCCGTCCCGTGGGTCGTCTAACACGCGGCGATGCGTTTGGTGGGGTTTGCTAATTCAGACGGCCCGCGCACGCATGCGTACCTGCTAGTACGCGTGGCGGTCGATCGGGCCGGTCAGGTGCTCGGACGGGAAATACCACATGCATGCGGAGCGCCCGGTGGATCGGCTTAACCTTATGACAAATTACATGTACTGGTGGTACACGTTAAAGCCGTATGGATCGTGAAAGTTCATGCGTGCGTGTCACTGCACGCACGGACGCACCCCATGCTTAGTTTATCTGACAATTTTGCATGTACTGATGGTACACGCTAAAGCCGTATGGATCGTGCAAGTTCATGCGTGTCCCTACGCCGCACACGGAAACATCCGGTGGAGTGTCGAAAACGCTCTTATATTACGTGACGGATGAGGTATATATCTTGAAAGGCAAACTGTGTGCGTATTCATCTTCATCTCCTGCAGAAGAAGCGGACATGGGCGGGCGTGCCTGATAAGGTCGCATGGGTCGTCGGTACGTGCCCCTGGCTTAATGTGTGTAGGAAGGACACCGGATGTTTCCGCGGCCCTTCCTTCGAATACGCACTGAGGAGACGGACGTATATGCATTTGAACGAACGTACGAGGGGGATAACGTTGACAACTTGACCGTGACCTGGAAAATGGCGAGGACGAATTGGGTCTGTCTAAGCAGACCGTCACCGTCGATCGCACGTATAGCTGCCTGGCGATTGCCGTATCCTCCCTTCCCACCGGAAGCCTAGAATAAGAGTCCACGATCAATTGAGATCTTCAAAACTAAAATTAGGTCACCCAAAATTTATTGGGTTAATAATTTTTTTAAAATTCTCTCATTTAATTCTTTTACAGTTTGCCTAATTCACATCTAGATGTTTTTTAAGGATGTCACATCTAACCTTCCACAAATATATAATGCAGCAACAAGAAACAAAAAAATTAGGACAAAAAAAATAGATCACAAACAGAGTGAAAATCAACTACGTCACATCTAGATGAGTCCTAAACAGACCCATTCTTTTATACCGTATATTGTGCTTCTATTTTTAAGGCTTCATAATTAATTGGAGACTTTTTTATTATAATTAATTAATTAATTAATTAATTGAGGTCTTTAATTTAGAATCAGGTTATCTGATTTTGACAGGGTCAAGAACTTCTCAAGGAGCTCTCTTGTTCAATTCTTTTAATTCCCTATGCCTCCTAATGTTGAAGCTATTTCGTTCAATTGAGGTACTCAATTTTGAATTTGGTTTACGATTTTGACCAGGTAACTGATTTTTTAATCAATCAGCGACAACCGGCCCATAAAATATATATCAATCCCGTGCACCCTTTCATCACCTAGAAAAAACAAATGGATATATGTGGGCTACATGCCCACAATAATATTAAATTTATTTTTTATGCGAAAGAGGCCATCAGAGTAGCTTGCTATTGGGCCTCTCGCGTGTCGACTAGGCGTTGCACTATCGCCTAGGCTGGCACACCCTCAAAAAAATGATAACACATGCAGCCACGAACACAAATCTCTTTCCATATAAATATATATTGATTGGCGGATAACACAGAACCACACTAAGAAAGACCCATCAAATCACCACAAAATATAAATAAAAGTAAACACACTCTATTATCTCCTCCACCAGCGAAATTAAATATTCCATTAGTGTCAAAATATAAGGGATATTAGTTTTTTTTAAGTCGAATTTCTTTAGCCTTGAACAAGTTTAGAGCATAAAATATCGGCATCCAGAATATTAGAAAAAAAATATGAAAATTCATTTTATGATGATCTAATCATGTGGATTTGAGAATTTGGATTTTGATACATTGCTCTGTAAATTTGATTAAACTTAAAAGGCTTGACAAAAATCAACGGCGCGACAAAGTGCGTCCAACCCTTCTAGCGACGGTGATAGTGCGTGCTCAACCCGTAGCACGGGAGATCATGGAACGGCTAATTGGGCTAGCGCGCGAATACCCTACGGCCGGCGGCCGTTCGGTAGAAATTCGTGGCAAAACGGTGGCTGTATTGTCATCTTTGTACCGAACGGTAACTTGGGCAGCTCTCGAAAAGGGCAAGGGAGGACGGCGGCGTAGATGGACACTGCTCGGCCCTGTGCTCACTTCGAGGGACGGCATTAATGGCGCTGCCTGCTGCCTGCCGCCCGTAGATGGCTGCTGCAGATTGGTGTGCGCCTCTGCGGCGGTGAGGAGAGCACAGGACAGCGTTTGTGGTTCCGGGCCTTCCGGCGGCTTTGCTTGCCATCGGTTCGGCTCGGGCTGCGCATGCCGCGGCTTCAGCCTAGAGCGTGGCCACTGCCATCGCTGCCGGCTGCTTTATCTCGTACGTGCAATCTGCTCCACTGTAGTACGTACGTGCCGCTGTGGTATAGTGCATGCACTCAAGGGTAGTACGTAAAAACGAATCAACACGCTGTGCCTGTACGTGGTGTGTGCAGCAGCCAGCAGAATTACTCCTACCGTCCTGTAGTACGTACTCCATCCGGTCCTTTTTACTCTGCACATTGAATTTGCCGAAAGTCAAACTTTGCTAAGTTTGACCAAATTTATATTAGAAATTATTAGCATCTATAATATGTAATAAATATAATATAAAAATATATTTCAAGATAAATCTAATAATATTGGTGTTGTTATGTGAATGTCTATAATTTTTTGTATAAACTTGATCAAAGTTGGATAAGATTGACTTCGGTCAAATCTAATATGCAGAGTAAAAAGGACCGGAGGGAGTACTCTACTTGGCACGAGGAAAAAGCACGGTGCGGCCTCGAACCGTGCACACATGCATCCACTGTGCTTGCTCTGGAGGTAATTAAGCGCCGAGGCATACGTAGCAGTACATGTTCGGGATAGGCGTTCTTCAATCTTGTCATCTCCTTGTGTTCCACAAACCGCTCCCTATCGTCGTCTGTCATAGCCTGTCAAACCCAGCGTCTTCTTTGGCCACAGATCACCGTGGCCGGCCTAACTCGACGAACGGCGACCAGCAACGAGCCAGCATCGATGACTCACTCGGGACGAGGGAGGCGCGCGACCCCAAACGGATATTTGGATTGGCCGGATTTTGTTTTTTTGGGTGCCGATGGATTCGTCCGTGTCCGGCTTTGTCAGATAGGTTGTACGTACGCCCATTATGCGGCTGCATCCGAAATCGTGTCCGAGATGGACGTGAATAAAAAATATAAAAACTAGAATGAAATAACTAAAAAAGTAAATAAACGCATTTAAAAAAATATAAAACATATATAGAGTCGGCCACAAAACGGCCCAGTTTTCACGGCCACACTTTCATAATTAACATATAAAAACAAAATAAAAAAAGCCTCCCGCGTGCTCGTGCCGCGCCCGTCGGTACCGTGGCCGTCGCCGTCTTCACTGACCGCCGGTGTCGTCGTCGTCGCTGACGAGGTCAACGTAGGCCGGCGGCGTCCACAGGTGGGCCGGCGGTGCGTGGTAGACGGGGGCGGGCTGGACGGCCGGAGGTGCCTGCACCACCTCCCCCCGTGGCGATGCCTCCTGCTCCGGTGACCGCGGCGGAGTGGGGCACCAGTTCACGCCCACGCCGGCGACCATCTCCGGAGTAGTGCAGGACCAGCCCCACCCCTGGCCCAGCAGCTGCTGGAATGCGGCCGACGGGTCCTTCTCCATCGCCTCCTCCGTGACGGCCGCCATCTGCAGCTCCGGGAAGGCGACGTCCCCGGCGGCAGAGAGGGACATGGTCTCCTCCAGGCCGTCCCACTGGCGCTCGTCGTGCGTGTTCATGGAGTCGTCCATGGCACGCTGCAGGAGACGGGCCTCCTCCTCCGCTGTCATGCGAGGAGGGGAGGTGGCGACGGAGACGGGGAAGGCGACGGTGTGGGCGTGACGCCGCGCACCCGCCTACGCCCGCGCTCCTGGGAAGCTCTTGTCGTGGCCGCCGCGGCCCCGTCCAGGTGCCGGCGAAGAACGACGCGCGCCTGGTGTCGTGCTCGTCATGAAACTAGGTGTCCCAGAGCCCAGAGTCGGGGGCGTACCTGGGGTCGTAGGAGAGGTCTTCGGGAAGGAGGCGGCGACGGCGCTCGATCTCTGTGTGGCGCGCACCGCCGCTCGTCGGGATCGGGACCCGGTCGGCGGAGAGATGCCAGTTATTGGGGAGATGGACGTCGCTCCAGGGGAGCGGCGTCCTCGTCTCCCAATAACGGCGGCACACCGACGCGCGGATATAATGCCGGTCGCGCTCGCCGGCGGACGTGGGTCCGATGGAGAAGGCGGGCGGCGCGGGGCCCAACATGGTGGCGATGGCGACGCGGGCTCGCGGCGGCGTCCCGACGAGGAACCAGCCTCGCGGTCGTGCTTGCCTTTGCGGCCCATGGCTGCGGGCGGCCGTCCGGCGAGGTGTTGGATAAGGTTTGGGACTGGGGTTGTTGGGTTTCGAGGAGGCCGCGGGATGGCGTGGGGTAGTGTGGACGACGACTCGTCCACGCTTCCCACTTAAAGAAGGACGGCGACCGTTCGACGTGCGGATGACTGGTGGGGCCACCCGCTCGTGTGCATTGATGTGGACGGGTGGGAGGTAGGTGGCCGCCTGCCACGCGGCCCCGATGCGGACGAGGCGCGCGTCCGTTTGGTGTCCGTCACGAATCAAATCCGGCGCAAGTTTGCGCTCGAAATGGATCGGTCCAGACATAAAACGGACAAGATGGTTCTGGGCCGTCGCGCGCTGGACCGTCTCCTTTATTCGTTTTACCTTAAACGGACAGGACCGAATAGGATAGAATCGCGAGGTGGAGTTGTCCTAATGTACATGGATCGAGCAGCCCTGCCTCTGTACCTTGGTGATCTGGTCGTGCTCAGCAGGGTCGGCCGGGGGCAATCCTCTTTTTCGCGAAAAGAAAAGTTTGTTCAGCAGGGTCAACTTTTGCCAGGGTCTTCACCATCGTCCAGAACTCGAGGCCTGGGATGGATAGATGTTTGGGCCAATCAAAGGAGCACCATACTCCTTCCTTTTTTGTTTTCTGGAAAAAAAAAAGAGGAGCATCCGACTCAGGAGCAGGGGCATGTGTCGACCGATGGAGGTGGGCAAAACTCGGGGAAATTTGACCTAGCCAGCACCCGGCAGGAGGGGGAGAGCGATGCGTGCCCACGGGAGAGGGGGCGGGCCCACGCGGGCGCCGGGGCTAGCTAGCTAGGCGCGACGATGCCGATCCCTTCCCTTCCCCGGCGAGGCGAGGCGACCCCGCTGCTGCTGCATGTGTGGCGCCTACCACGAAACCCGGGCCCACGCCGTGGGGCCATGCAACGCAAGCGGAGCAAGCAATCGAGCGAGCATGCAACCCCCGTGGGTGGTGCGCCCGGCCCCACCGCCCCCCTCCCGCACACGGTGGTCCCTCCCTCCCTCCCACCCTGCGCCTCGACGCGACGAGCGACGACCGAGGAGGGCTTCGATTCTTTTTTCATTTTTTTAGGCCATAGTACCATCATCCTCGCCAAGAAACGATAATTTCCGTGCGCCCTTGGCTGGCCTCGTTCGATTTGGCAAACGGCGCCCCTGCCTTTCGCGGCGCTCCTAAATGCCCCGGTCGCCACGGGGAACGCTCCAGCTAAGGGCATCTTCAGTCGTTGGCCCCTCAGGGGCGTCTAAAAGCGCCGTCTGGGGTGAGTCGGTTTCCATCCATCGGCCCCAGGGCCGTTCCCAGGTGCGTATTAAAAAAAGCACTGTTCGGCGAAGTTATAATAAAAATTAGTTAAATTTCGGTCAAACATGACAAATTTCGGTGAAATTCGTGCATTTTCATTACATTAACCTAATCTAAAAAAAGGGTTGAAGTCGTCGCCGCTGTCACCGCCATCGTCGTCGTCGTCCTTCTCCTCCTTCACGCGGGCACCCCTGCTGGACCCCTGCCCGGCGTCATCATGGCGGACTGGCGGCGGCGCGTCGTCGTCGTCGTCGCTGTCGCATAAGACGACGACCCCGTCTTCAACGCGGCCGCGTCAGCGCTCCTCGAAGCGGCGCAGGGCGGCGCGCTGGCGCTCCTTCTCCTTCTCCCGGCGCGCCTTCTCCATTGCAATGGAGTCCTGGCGCGCCCATTCTAGGGTCGCGTCGTCGTCGTCGAACTCCGCCTCCACCGGCGCCAGCCCCGACTCCATCTTCAGCTTGACGAAGCGCGGAGGAGCCGACGAGGAGGGGGCGCGCCGGCCGCCCTCGTTGATGACGATGTCGACGCTGCGAGTGCGCCGACCGATTGGCGTCTCCGCCGCGGGTTCGGCCTTGACGCCAAGAAGCGCCGGAGAACCGGAGGAGTGGGAAGATGAGTGAGAGGAGGAAGACGAGGAGGAGGCGAACCTCCTTGGCACCCATGCGCGTCGGTGTTGCGACGGGCGGCCCCCGTCGCAGGATAGGTCAACGGCGGGTTGTTGCCGCCGTCGAGGTGCGTCAGCACACCCTCCAGCGTGCGGCCCGGGACGCCCCACCACAGGTGGCGCCCCACGATGTTCTTCACGCCGCCGACCACCGGCGCGTCGTTGTGGAGGCCAGGCGCTGCTGCTGGCGGCGCTGGAAGTACGCCTGCCCAAGCCGCGTGATTGCCGGCGGCATACTGGGGGAGGGAGCGCTCGTCGTCGGTCAGGGAGGCGTGCGCGACCTCGACCTCCTCGGCGAAGTACGTGGGCTTCGCCACGACGTCGGGTAACAGGGGAACGGGCACTCCCCCTTCGCCGAGCCGCCACCCCGTCGGCCCGGCGCGCATGTCCGGCGGCGCCGAGATGTTCGCCTGGAACAGGAGCCAACGCCGGCCGAAGCCGTTCGCCGCCGCCTCGTCTCCGGGGAAGCGCTCTGCCATGGCGACGGGCCCGGCGGTGGTAGAGAGGGAGAGAGAGGGGCTGCCGGTGGCGCTCGGGAGAGGAAGACGGAGACGGAGAGAGGGGGCTGGGCGGCAGCGAGGGACGAGTGGTGTGGGCACCGGCGAGAACCGCCGGCTTTTATAGCCGCTCCGCGCTGTGTGTACGCGTGCGAGGGAGGGGAGGCGTCGGCGCACCGTACCGAGACGCGCCGCCCGTGAGGAATCAATGGCAAGGCTGACCGGCGGTAGCCTTGCCATTAATTCCCCGCGGGAACCGAGGCAGTTGGGGGGAAGACGAGCCGCCGTGTCCCTGACGCGGCTGACCCGCGGCTTTTTCGTGCCAAAACAGGTCGCCCCGGCGCCCCCGAGCGCCCCCCCCCCAGCGCGCCGGGTTCGGCCTGGGTCCGCCGACGCTGTTTTCGGCCCAGGCCAGCGAAAACCGGGCTCCTGAGGGCGCGACTGGGCCGTTTTTCCGGTGCCGGCGCAAAAAAAACGCCTGGGGAGGCCTTCCTGGGGGCGCGGCTGGAGATGCCCTAAGCTAAGCTCTGCAGCGCGCCCAGCGAGACTCGACTCTCGTGTGTACCGTGTCATTTCTAATACAAATAGTTTGGCAGGTGATGTTGCTCGCCCTTATCTTCTACTCCCTCCGTTCAGAAATACTTGTCCTAAAAATGATTGTATCTAGGCTTGTTTTAGTTCTAGATAGCAAATAGGTCTGTGCTTTGCCACGGGAGAAAAATAAATCAGTTTATGCAAATTATGCAAGGATGAGATACAAACTTTTAAAATATCACTTCATAAAATACATCAAAATCATGTCATAATGAGATAAGAGACTTTTAAAAAGTCATTTCGAAAACTGAAAATGTGATGGTCTCATGACGACTTTATTTCTTAAGGCGTCACAACAAAATGTTTTTTGCCCGAGCAAACTGTATTGATAGATCCTGCCTAAGGTAGAATGATGAATGATGTGTCTCGACTTTAGCTAGCGTCGTGGTGTTTTTCATGACCTGTAAAACTATAGTACCACAATAAACATAGATATGTATGGAAGTAAATTAGACATTTAGTCATTTCATATAGCTTACAAAAACTAACCCATTGAAAAATGTGTCATTTTTTGGGATCAATGTTGTAAAGAACACATAAATTCTTTTTTTACCCGATGTGCGATGAACTAAATAAAATAATAAAATAACTTCTCCGGATCTATGGTTTGTTTTGTTCGTTATTTACATATCTGTTTCAATGGATCTGTTCGATTTTTTTTTGATCCTTTTCTAAAATTTCATGGTCATTTTTTCCGGTTCCCAAAAGCGTGTTGAATACACAAGCATTTTCTAAGAATCATGAACATTATTTTATTTCATGAACATATTTTTATAAATCGAGAATTTCTTTATGACATGCAAACAATTTTCTAAAAATTGCGAACATTTTGATTTCCCGACCATTTTTTGAATTCACAGAAATTTTATGATTTCTCAAAAAAAAGCAAAACTCACAATCTTTTAAATTTTTGAAATCCCGAATTAATTTAAAGACGAGAAAAAAACGGATATGAGAAGAAAAAGGCAAAAAAGAAATAAAAAAATAGGAGTTTTTAAATCAAGAACATTTTATGCTTTCGAGAACATTTTTGAATTCACCAATGTTTTATTTCTTAACAAAATTTGCAACCTTTTGAACTTTTGAAAATCCCTACTAATTAATGTATAGAAGGAAAATCACAAAACAGAAATGAGAAACGAAAAGAAAATGTGGTGGAGCCTTGGATCGAACACAGGTCTCTTACCTGGAGGATTAAAGCATTAGCCACCGCACTACACCTTTGATATGGTTACATGAGGATATCAATCCAGCGCGACTTTGAGAAATACTTACGGGTGGCATGGTGGGTAATTTGTGTCAACTTCAGGGATAATTCTAATGACGTACGACCAGAAGTACTATTTGCTTTATTAGTAACTAGTACAAATGCCCGTGCGTTGCACCGGGCGAAAAAAGAGGCACAACCTGCTTCATATTTCATTGTGCACCATTTTATATATCCAATTTTATTAAACATCGATAATAAAGTAAAGCTGATTATTACTTTTTGTAGAATTAATTTTGGGCATGAAGAAGCCAACTTAGCATTCTTCATAAGATGGAAGAGCAGTTTTGCATGGATTAGTTTGTTAGTCATCTTTTTGGCTTTTCTGGAAAACATGAAAATTTCCTCATTTTTAATAGAAGTTAAGGTTTACGTAAAAATTGGAACACTTCTTTAAAAATAATAAATGTTTATGAAAATTAGAACATTTCTTAAAAAAAACACATTTTTAACATGTGTTTTTTGTTTAAAGAATGTTTTGATATTTTTGTACATTTCTAAATGAATTTTTTTAGTAAAAATGGAACTTTTGGGGGGGATTTTTATGATTTAAAAAAATGCAAACCTATTTTTTTGAAACAATAATAGTGTGAACATGTGTAAGACTGAACATTTTTAAACTAATTTCTTCAGTAAACAAATTGAATCGGCCACATGCAACGTCGGGTTCTCACGTACTTGGAACAATATTCTTGAAAAGAATGCTTGATTTACTAACAATCGCATGGCGATGGCTGAGTAGACTTGATCAAGAATTGTTGTTGTCCAAGTCGAGGAGCTAGCCCAGGATGATGTGAGAGTTGCCTGGACAGATAATCATTAATTGTATCTACTGGTCTAGTAGCACCTCGGACCGTTTCAAAGATCCCAGTTTCGGGTATGATGCAATGAAGCCGCTATGGTTACCCTGGTAAACATGTAAACATGACAAATCCAAAAATGCCTAACCACTAATACATTGGCAGCCTGCAAGTATTTCTTAGCTCAAACCCTCCATGTACAGCATGCTCTGGGCAACACCTCAGAAAGTGCTAGATTTGTGCAAGACAAATAAAATATAGAGTTAGTAATGCCATTCAACATTATTAATTAGTTTTTAGTTCTAGAGATATAGGATTATCTTAGAAAACCTTTCACTGTTGTTTCATTAACCTGACGTTCAATATTCCAGAAGCCATAAAGACGCCGTAGTAGTAGCCGTTGGCAGCATTGTAGCCATAACTTGTATTGCCATTTGACTACACCTTCGAACAACAGTATAATTAAATGCATGTTAGCCATAATTTATCCTCGAGTAGATAATAGTTCACCAGATAAAAAATGTGTAAGATGTAACCTACTGCATGAACACCTTACTTGATAGGTTATCCTTGCGTCCAGCGAACACCTTGTTTGATGATTAAGTAGAAACATAATCTCCGACAGAAATCATCAACATTCCCTAAAAAACTCAACATTTATACATATAAATAATTATCATATTACAACCTGATCAGAGAACATGAAGAAGACCATAATTGTGAAACACTGAAGATTATGTGGACTTGTTGATTCCAAGCGTGAAGGGCAAGGAGCAGAGGGCATACCTGGTGATTGTCGTCGGTCCATCGTCTACGACATGGCCTACCTGCAGCTCGTTGGGAGGGTGTCGTAGATGTTGCTGCAAGTTCCGGCTCCTCTGCTGCGGTTACGGGAGCTTGGCGCGTCGCATCTATGACCAGCATTCCACTCGGAACAACTTCAAAAGTCCAAGCAAGATTTTTTCAGGCATGTTTTTGGAACTGGTTAACATAGAGGCCTAGGCACATATTTGACAAGACAAAAACAGAGACAACCATTACCACTAATAATGAGTGAAAGGTGATTTGGTTTCTAAGCATAAAACTGAATCAGCTTAACTGATCATGCTTATGCCTCTCATTTAGCAAAAACTCCCTCTGTACCGTAATGAGTTGAACTGCTAGAACGACATCTATTATGATAGTATAATTCTTGTGTATTTAGTGCCTGAAACTTGTACCAACTAAAACTACTCTAGGAAGACAGTTTTGAACATCAATTTTTAGACGTAATGGATAACAATAAAGATTACAATAATTTAGATACATATATTTGGTGCACTTAATTCATCTCAAAGAAAAACACAATTCGCTGGAAAAATAATGCCAAGCCCAATAGTACTGCATACCATTCAATTCATGTTCTTGATCTCACCCTGCCGACATCTTTCCTCAGGCCGAGCTCGCCGTAGTAGTCCCTCACCAACGATCTCAAACAGTACTGCCCAGGTTACCTGATTAACCAGAGAGACACTTGATCATTGTGTTCACAGATGAGTTGGATGAATGTTAAACTAAACCCAGCTGGAAAATAATGAAAATCTGAACTAAACTGACCCAAAATCAAATCTAAGCCTTTCTATGCATGGCAACGGAGATGAGTTGGATGAATCTGCAACTGAATTCAACTGAAAAACAATGAAAACCTGACCAAAACTGAACCAAAATCAAAATTGGAATAATGAAAATCTGAACTATACTAAAGAAAAATAAAAATAAAAGCCTTTCTGTGTGTGGCAATGGAGATGAGTTGAATGAATCTGCAACTGAATTCAACTGAAAAATATCATGGAAACCTGAACAAAAGGGAGTATCCTATACAACTACATAATTTGAATCGTGAGTGGAGCTGGTCATGCCGCATGCAGACCGTGGTGTTGTGCTGCTGTGTGCAAACCATGGAGTTTCGAGTTGCTGCCTTTATGCCCATAGCTCTGTGGGTGCCTGCAGCAGCGCGGCCATCTCCTCATCAGTGATGGCGCCCAGCTGCATGAGCTCCACGTCAAACACCTCAGCCATCCACTCCTCGCGCACCACCAGACTGCATCAATGACGGCAGGTCGAGCGCGCCGCCGACGCCGTCCTGCATGGATGCGTGCGTCGGGGACTTGCCGGTGAGGAGCTCCAGCAGGAGCACTTCCAGGGAGTAGAGTAGACGTCCACCTTCAGCAAATCAACTGTGCCTATTTAATCCACATGACAAATTTTATGATCTTAAACAACAGTATCAATCATGGTCAATCTGAATCACGAACATTGCAAAATCTGGCAGTACTCTTGTATCACAATGGCATATGCAAGCATTGAAAGATAGAACTGCGAGCATCACAATACCTGGGACAATCATTTCTTCAGAAAAGTACCCATCAAAGTAGTCATCAATAATTCCTGCCAATGTCATGCTATACCATCAAGAGATTTAATATACTATGTAAATGAGCTATCTTGATATCTTAGGGTCTGCAACCCCAAAGTAAGATAAACGTAGAACAAACTATCCTGGTGGGTGTACCCAAATGTGTTCTCTTCTGCTGTCAATAGAAGTAAGAGACCAGCAAAGAATTTCAGAGCAATAGTTGCTACAAGAAAAGTTAAAAATGCCCAAGCATAAAAATTTGTCTACTACATCACAGTAACACGAGAATATTGATCAAGACTTCTACAATAACATGCAATTTTTTTGGATCCATTTAGTAGTAGGTTTTGGGTCTAGTAGTAGGGTTTGTGAGTTGGAGTACAACAAATTTACATCAGATGTTTTTCAAAGAGACAAATAACATCCAACAACAACTACTCAGGATAACAAAAAGGATAATAATTTTCCATGACAATGGACACGACTGTGTACCTTCTTTATTTGCCCTCTATTTTAAGAGGAAAATGCTAAAAATACTTCAGGATTTTTATCACCACCTTTCTGAAGCCAAAGAATCTGGACATCCACTATCTTCTAATGCACCTTCAGAAGTAAGTAGACTATCATAATACCCTTCTCTGTGAGCTCCAACATCAGGAACATCTTGTTTCCAACCATGAAAAAAAAACGCTCCAATAACACCTAGAACAAAAATAAAAGAACCCCAATAATAATACAGATCTTGTTTGCTGAAGACAATCTCACTATACAAAATCTGAGGAGTTTTATTAAAACTCAACCATATGCCTTTCCCCAAAATAATAGTATTTCATATGAAAAGACACATAACTAACAATATACAATGATTTGCATTTGCTAACTACTATAATGAGTTGTTTGCAACACCGTGCCATCTCCTACAGAGTGAATCCAGTATGTTCAGAAGGCAAAAGCAAAGAGATAAAAACTACCAATGCATATGTTTGAAAAGTGAGTTCCTTATAAGATGAGATCGTCGTTGGACTTCCAATCAAAGCAATTCATAGGATCAACACATACAAAGATTTCAGTAAATGTTCTCATTGTCTTTGATTGATTACAAACAGATTTCTGCCAATTGCACAAAGCCCATGCTTGTAATCTGACAGGACCTATTAAAAAGAAGTGAACAGATCAGGAAAACATCTACTGATCTCCATCCAATAAGCCATGTAAGTTGGTTCCCTTGGACTTCAGGTAATACATAGACAACCAAATCACTTGAATAGAGAAAGCAATTTGCATTGTACTGGTAGCTAAGAAAGACCTACAGGAGCAGAGGAGCATGGTTTGATCAAGGAATTGGGAATCAGTTTTAAAAAGAAAGAAAGAGGGAAGGCTTGGGTGGAAGGGATCTCACCAAGATGCAGCTATGGAGGAGGGACGACTGGAGGAAGCAGCAGGGGTGATTGCACGACTCGGTGGGCTCCGGCCTTGGGGCAGCGCACACACAATCCTGTCATCGTGAGCAGTAGTGTTGCAGTCCTTTCCCAGCCTCCGTCACGCTCGTGGCTCCGAGTCACCACCGCCGTCATCGCGCTCGTGGCTCCGGCGAAGCCCTGCCCGAAACCCTAGCCACGGGGGTTGGGGTTGTGAGCGGGCGGTAGAGGATGGGAGCGGAGAATATGGACGGAGGGGAGGGAGGCGCGGACCGTGGGGAGTTCGGGGGCGTGCTGCGCGGCGCCGGAGGTCGCCGGAAACGGACGGCGTTGGTGGTGGCGGCGGCGGCGGCGATGAGGGAGAGGAGGCGAGCCCGTGCTCCTCATGCGGTCGCGTTTTCTTTTTCTTTACACAAATCTGTTCGGACAGTGGGTTGAATATCGCAAAAAACAGGGTGTTTTGTGCAAAATTGAAGCGTTTTCCCAGATCCACTTAAACAGGGACCGCGGGTTGAATTGTCAAAAACAGAAGTGCTTTTTTGCAAAATTACAGACGACGTACGACCAGAAGCAATAGGCGCTTTATTAGTAGGGAAAGATAGGGGAAGATACAACCATTTCTAAGACAAGTATTTCTGAACGGAGGAAGTAACTAAAATCACGACGAGTAATTTGGAACGGAGGGAGTAGCGTGCACAACCTTCGCTGCTTCGGTCCGAATAATATTGGGTGGGCTGATTAGCGGGTGGGATTATGTGCATCGCTTGGAGGGATGGGAGCTCTTGCTCCCGCAGCCGTTTGAGCGCATGCATGCAGGAGGATGGATGTTCTTACGCCGGCGAGAGTTGTTGGGCTGTGGTACGCCGTGACATGGGTGGCGGCCTGCCCTTTACCCGACCTTCCATGTGGCGGTCTGCCTGATCGACCGATGCGATGCTGGTCAAGGATTCGTGTGTGTGCACGCCGGAGTCGGACCTACGCACGCTGGGCTAGGTAGCTACTAGTACTACTGTGTGTGAAAGAGAAAGACATGCACCGCTCCTCCGCCCGGGACCAGTTTCACGCGTAGCCGGCCGGGGCGGTAGTTAATCTGCTGACCCCCGGTCGATCGATGCATGAGCATGACCACGTTACGTACCTGCAGATTCTTTCCGCCTCCGGTGATTCTTCAACAGTTGGACTACATCTTGCGTACATGTTTAGAATTCCGACGTGCTAAGTGCGAGCTTGGTCGTGGTCAAATTCAATGTGCAGAACTGCTGCTCAGTTTCTCATACAGGTAGCTTGCTGTAGAAGGGAAGGCAGGTCGGTCAGAGTTCGGGGTATCCGGCTTGCATTTTGCATTGATCAGTCGGACGATGAATTGAGCTAGCTTAGGCATGTAGCTAGGAATTCATCCAGGGGGACTGCAATACGTCGGTCGGAGTTCGAGGCAGGCAGCGGTATACGTCTTGCATTTTGCATTGATCAATCAGACAGTGAATTAAGCTGGATATGCATGCAGGAAAGTAAACGAAAAGGAAAATCAATACTCGCAGCCTTTGATCGGGAGTCATGCGTGTCTAGCGACCGCTGGCATGCGTCGCTGCAGCACGCTGCGCGCTCGTGAGTCCGACGCAGTTGTTGACCCATGACTCATGACCAGGAACATAGACGCGATCTTGCAGCACGCCCGGCATGTACCGGACGGCAGCCTGAGTCAGTCACGGATCAATTCAAAGCTCGCCCGGGAACACTGCGCGCGTTGCAGCCACACGACCCAGATCCTGTTCAACTCGCAGCGTACAACTCGTATGCGCGCATAGATCGACCTTGAGGAGGAAGAGGTACTACCACCTTGCTCGATCGCCTGCGTGTGAACTGTGAAGTGCGTACGTGGGTGCGTTGTCTATCTTCCGGAGGAAGAGGCTGATGCCCCGGGTCGTTGCTATCCTTACGTACGTGCGCGAGGGGTGATCTGATCCGGGGGAAAAGAGTGCGGGCGCCGCGCGCGCGCGCCGGTCGGTCGTTTGCTTGCGCGCCCTGACGACCCGTGAGCTCACGCGGGGGCGCCGCCGCCGGCCTTTGGTCGAGCGAGCCAGCGACGTACGCGGCCTGCCCGGCCATTCGTTCATGTGGCAAGTGGCCGTGAGATCGATAGACGTCGGACCGTGTACATACGCGCGCGGATAATAATGGATGTGCGTGACAAGGGGATTGGTTGCATGCATCATGCAGCTAGACTCGAGTTCTCCAACTCTTGTGTGTGGCAATACATCATGCGTGCAGCAATATCTACGGCTGAGCACATTTTCATGCATGCTGGCGGAGAAACTCTGCAAGAAATACTAGCAAGTGCATGCATGCATGCATGCGTCATGAAAAAAAGGAAGGGTCGCCACATCTTAGTCTTTTTTTTTTTGAATTCACATCTTAGGCCTCCCAAAGGAATTTCATAGGAATTCTAGAGGATAGGATTCTTATAGGATTTTTTCCTTTAGAGCCCTTTGATTTATAGGAATGGATTCCTATTCCTACATAGGATTGGTTCCTATCCTCCACATTTCATAGGAAAATAAAAAAGAGCCTAGACTCAATGGAAAAATTTCTTTGGTGTCAACCAAATGACATCTTGTTTTCTAGTCCTACTCATAGAATTTGAGATATATGTCATCTCATTTCCTACAAGATTCCTATTCCTATGATAATCCTATCCTATGAACCAAAAGAGGCCTTAGTCTTTTTTATGGAGGAAGGAACGATTCATTGGCAAGTGTAAGGCTCGTAAATACCCAAAAAAGCATAATTGAAGTGGCATGCCATCTTAGACATAGGGTCCTTGAAGGTTGGAGTGACCAAAGAATTTCCTATAGATTAATCTTCAGGAAAATTTAACATGAATGAAACAACTCGTCCTTATTATTTTGCTACAAACTAAAATTCTCTGAATCATATAGACCACTGCTTGCATCCCTACAAGTTAACACCAACATGACACACAGACTCAAATACCACTGGTGGAAGAGATTAGGTCAGCAGTAGCAAGCCAAACTCTGGCCACCGAACGATTATACACATGAAACTTAATGAAGAAATTGCGTAGGGCACAATCCATAATCATGCGTGGCAGCGGAAAATCGCCAAATAGTCGATGGAACGTCGCGTAGAAATTTCGTAGAACTAGAGATTCAAGATCTAACCGTGGAAGAAACATAAGCTAGCTCTAGGCCTACTACTAGCTAGCCAGGTCCATCGTTTAGCTGTGCTTGTCTGCCGTAACTTTGTAGAAGTACTATATATGGTCGGCAGCGCTTCATTTGCCACCGAATTTGAAGCTAATTCAGGAAGATAATCATAGAGACGTACACGTGCATGCACCATCATTGTGAGTGTCCTCAAATCGCAAGGGGAAAACGCGCGTATCTCATCATAGCCAGTTCGAACGAGACATGCCCCAAGTAGCGAGACACGCATCCGTCGTGAGCTTGCATAGTATAACTAGCAGAGCAGAGGGAATAATCATGGCCTTGGTTTGTTTGGGAGACACTTAAGGGTGTACGTACATATGCATTGCGCCTTTTCCTTGCTGTCCATGCCCATGCACGGAGGAGCGATTGTCTATTTATGTGCACAAGGTTTCTAATAATCGAACCCTAATTAGGCCGATGTAGTGTACTGGCTAGTTGCCAGCCGGCTTTGTCGTTTTGAATAAATTTGTAGTGTCCGGTTTTTGCTCCTCAAGCTGAGGTTTTAGCATGTGCATCAAACTCAAGGTTAATTGTACAACTCCTTTCGTTGCCCGCGCCATGACACCATGACTAAGAGAAGAATATGTAAGTTCTATGAAATAAAATTCCCCTTTATTGTTTGAACAACCTTGTCTGAGGGCAAAGTGTTCTTGTACTTCAATAAGAAGAATGAATTTGCCTGAATTACGAGAAACGGTAGGTCGAAGTAGATTTAGACAAGCATGCTAAAATTCCGACAATGGCAAAGCCACCTAGCTAACCTAGGACTAGAGCACTATCCAACGATGATGCGCATGCAAAGCACAACACTGGCGCTCCATCTAGACGCCTCTATGATCCTCCTTTTCCACGAAATAAAACCAGCCTCCAAAGTCAAACACAACCACCGGCAGGTGCCGTCATCCAACCCTAAGCTTTAACCTTAAGAGCACTGAGCCAAATGAAAGGGTGTGAAAGAAGCTCTCACAAACACCTCCATGAAAGGGAATAGCATCGATTGGGTGCATCGTCGTCGACACCAAACCCTATTGAAAAAAATCTTTGTGAACTCACCATCACTCCACCAAGCCCCAAGGGGTGGGGTCAACCCACTACGGCACGCATTGCGGCCTCCACAAAATTCGAGCATCCATGCATGGTCCAATGGAGTAGGAGATTAACTATTCGATGATGCCTCCAAGGACAAGAAAAACAGAGTGTCATCATCACCGACATCAAGCCTCTTTAGGAAAGGCATCCCCCCCCCCCTCTTTCGATGAACTTGGGGAAGGGGGCTCATCCACGACCAACTTACCACCGAGTGACAACACACATGAAGCAACATGGTAAACCTATTTACGCCAACAATAGCAAACCATCCTAAATCCGATCGAAAAACCTCCGTTGGTGTGGTCATCATGGCTCATGACAGCCTACTCATCGGAGAGGCACACAACCTCTCAAGAGTCGAGACCACTCTTCGAGAGCTCGAGGTGCTTTGCTCAAGCACAGCGCGCTTATCGAGCTGATAGTCCAGCCGCCCCCATGACACATAAATGTGTAAAACGAAGTGGATCGGAATGGACAACCCACCGGCACATAAATGCCACATGGATGAATTATTGTACTCTCACCGTTTCTCTAAAAGAAATGTATTTTCTTTTTCTTTTTTTTTGCGAGGAAGAAATGGTACTTTCACAGAGCTGAACACAATATGCATGGTATATCATTTTGTTGCTAGAGTCAGATGTGTGCACAATCACACTAAAGTAATCGGTCTATTTATCTATCTATTTATTTTTGGCGAGGAATAAATTGGTCTAAATCCGTGTACATAAAGGCGCTGGCAATGTACCGGCATTCGGCGGCCAAAGGAAGGTGACCTCCCAGCTGCTGCTGATACACGCTAGCCACCGTCGATTTTTGGGTACGCAAGCAGAGCAGAGCAGCCATACATGCATGCATGCATGCATGCTGCTTTGCTGTGCTGTGAGACGCTCCGTGGTCACTTTTTGCATGCACCATGCACGCCAATAATTCCTCCGACGGCGACCCGGGCGCCGCGCGCGTCATCGGTCGTTTATTTCCATCGTGTCCGGTGGCCCGGCTGCCCGCGAGTTTCCCGTCTCCCTTCACGTATCCGGCACACTGCTGCGCGCGTACGCAACCGGTTTCAACACAGCTAGCTAGCACTGCGAAAAGTAAGACGGGTCGATCATAATTGGATTTAGACGAGCTGGCTATGTTGAACAGCTGCGATGTCAGTACGTTGAATGGTCAATTATAGGCAAGAACACTGCAGGGTCGCCCTCACGCACGTACGCTCGCACGACTCGAAACTTGTAGCTAGTTCTTTTTTCCTTTTGCTGTGAAGTGTGAAGCAGCCAGCAAATGAAAAATTGGCATGCAGGTTTGGTCTGGCTAACTCTGTGATACTAGTTGGCCTAAGCAAAAGTGTGGGTTGCTACAACATGCATGAATAGTTTTTCTTTTACGTTACTTATTGTTTTCCTTTTATTATTTTTCCTTTTTACTTTCCTTTTTTCTTTTTAGTGAACATTTTTCAAATCAAGAATTTTTAAAATTTCGTGACCATTTTTTCGAAATTCGCCATTTTTTAACTTGAATAGTTTTTGAATTCAAATTGTCAAACATATTTTGAAATTTTGGACATTTTTTAGACTTGGGATTTTTTTAATCTATGACATTTTATGAAATTGGGAACAACTTTTCAGATTCACGAACATTTTCTGAAATGATGAACATTCTTCGAAATTATGAACACTTTTTTAATAAGCAAACATTTTATGAACCGATGAATTATTTTTTTGATTTTCTGGGAACAATTTTGGAAATTAATGAAAATGTTTTTGTTTTTTGTGAACACTTTTCAAAAATTCATCAACATTTTTTGAATTGATGAAATTTTGTTCCATTTCATGAACATTTCGGAATAAACAAACATTTTTCAAAATCATGAACATATTTTGAATATTAAAATAGTTTTTCAAAATTGTGAACAATTTATGATTTCTAAAACATTTTTTCAAAACAATGGATATTTATTTTCCAAAATTCATGATCATTTTATGGTTTCTTGAACATTTTTAAAATTTTGAAATTATTTATTGATTTAGAACTTCTTTGAATTCCCGACTTACTGTAAAAACAAAAAATAAAAGAGAAAAGTGAAATAAAAAAGTGGGTTTCCAGCTCCGCACATGGGGCGGCCCAAAAGGGTGCACAGTGGGCGTGGGGTGCGCGTTTCCCTGTCCGCGGTACTCGGGTGCTCCTATGCAGCGTCTTCAACGTTGTGAATGAGAAGTGGGGCTCACAACAGTCCCTCGTGGGCCGGCCCACGAATGCGACACGGGCGCAAGTTCTATTCCGTAGGGCAAAATAATACCGGAAAAGTACGCCTCTTACGGGAATCGAACACGCACCCTTACACTTGTGTATGTGTTAGGCTAACTTTAAGTGCATCAAGTACCCCTCAGTGGTTTTGGAGTATTGAAGACAAATAAGTTGAGGGACTAATGTGTTTGTGAGTGTACTCATGAGTTGTAGTCCCTGAAGATTTGGTTTAACCGACGGAAAGACGACATGTAAGAATATATTTTCTTCAAGTGAAGAAATTGGTACGGCCTTTGAAGAAATTGATGTAAAGAATTTGAAGCTTGAAGACTTTTGTTTTCGTAGTTTCTTTCTTCTTATTTGAGTCATACGAAAAACCACATTGTCAAAGTGGGTCTAGGTGAAACATACTTCACATTTCCAAAGTGATGCTCAAATCTATACATACCCAAGCCGCTTCAAGTGAAGGCTTTGGAAACTTCCGGAACATTTGACGACTTTGCTAGCGAGAGTGACGAAGTTCGTCTGGTTGCTGACGAATTTGGTCATGCTGAGGTGTTAGGATTTCGCTAGTGCGATCTACCTATCATGAGGAAATTGAGGGCCCCAATGAAATTGAGAGTTCAATTTTCTGTCTGTCGAGTGGAACCTCATGCCGACAATGGTCATGTCTGAAGGGGCATTAATGACATTTCATATCGGGTTGCCCCTAGCTATAAATAGCCGCTCCCTACAACCACTTGTCGGTTGGCTACTCTAGAGAGACCTTTACACTTGTCATTTGAGAGTAACCCTTTCTCCGACGACTTTGAGGGAACCCAAGTGAGGAAAAACCCAACCAGAGCCAAATTGATTGAGTATCACTGAAAAGATTGATCTATGTGATCCGACGCCTATTACCTTTTGATACGTCTCCAACGTATCTGTAATTTTTGATTGTTCCATGCTATTATTTTATCAATCTTGGATGTTTTATAATCATTTTATAGTCATTTTATATCATTTTTTGGTACTAACCTATTGACATAGTGCCAAGTGCCAGTTCCTATTTTTCCCGCGTTTTTTACATCACAGAAAATCAATATCAAATGGAGTCCAAATGCCACGAAACTTTACGGAAATTTTTTATGGACCAAAAGGAACAAGTTGAGCCGGGTTGCACCTGGGGGGAGTCCCGAGGAGGGGACAACCCACCAGGGCACGCCAGGAGGCCCAGGCGCGCCCTGGTGGGTTGTGCCCACCTCGGGTGCCCCCCGGACCGCCTCTTTGCTTTATGAATACCCAAATATTCCAAAAACCCTAGGGGAGTCGACGAAATATTCATCCAGCCGCCGCAGAGTCCAAAACCACCAGATCCAATCTAGGCACCTTCTCGGATGGGGTTCACCACCTCCATTGGTGCCTCTCCGATGATGCATGAGTAGTTCTTTGTAGACCTTCGGGTCCGTAGTTAGTAGCTAGATGGCTTCATCTCTCTCTCTCTCTCTCTCAATACAATGGTCTCTTAGAGATCCATATGATGTAACTCTTTTTGTGGTGTGTTTGTTGGGATCTGATGAACTTTGAGTTTATGATCAGTCATATCTTTTTATATCCATGAAAGTTATTTGAGTTTATTTGATCTCTTATATGCATGATCTCTTATAGCCTCGTATTTCTTCTCCGATATTTGGGTTTTGTTTGGACAACTTGATCTATTTATCTTGCAATGGGAATAGGTGCCCGGTAGTGGGTTTGATCTTACGGTGCTTGATCCCAGTGACAGAAAGGGAACCAACACATATGTATCGTTGCTACTAAAGATAAAAAGATGGGATCTATATCTACGCAATAGATAAACGGATCTTGTCTACATCATGTCATCGTTCTTATTGCATTACTCTGTTTTCCATGAACTCAATACACTAGATGCATGTTGGATAGCGGTCGATGTGTGGAGTAATAGTAGTAGATGCAGGCAGGAGTCGGTCTACTAATCTTGGACGTGATGCCTATGTAATGATCATTGCCTGGATATCGTCATAATTATTGGAGGTTCTATCAATTGCCCAACGGTAATTTGTTTACCTACCGTTTGCTATCTTTCTCGAGAGAAGCCACTAGTGAAACCTGAAGGAAATATGCCCAAGAGGCAATAATAAAGTTATTATTTATTTCCTTATTTCATGATAAATGTTTATTATTCATGCTAGAATTGTATTAACCGAAAACATAATACATGTGTGAATACATAGACAAATATAGTGTCACTAGTATGCCTCTACTTGACTAGCTCGTTAATCAAAGATGGTTAAGTTTCCTAACCATATACATGAGTTGTCATTTGATTAACAGGATCACATCATTAGGAGAATGATGTGATTGACTTGACCCGTTCCGTTAGCTTAGCACTTGATCGTTTAGTATGTTGCTATTGCTTTCTTCATGACTTGTACATGTTCCTATGACTATGAGATTATGCAACTCCCGTTTACCGGAGGAACACTTTGTGTGCTACCAAACGTCACAATGTAACCGGGTGATTATAAATGTGATCTACAGGTGTCTCCGAAGGTACTTGTTGAGTTGGAGTATTTCGAGATTAGGATTTGTCACTCCGATCGTCAGAGAGGTATCTCTGGGCCCACTCGGTAATACACATCACTATAAGCCTTGCAAGCATTGTAACTAATGAGTTAGTTATGGAATGATGTATTACGGAACAAGTAAATAGACTTGCCGGTAACGAGATTGAACTAGGTATTGAGATACCGACAATCGAATCTCGAGCAAGTAACATACCGATGACAAAGGGAACAACGTATGTTGTTATGCGGTTTGACCGATAAAGATCTTCGTAGAATATGTAGGATCCAATATGAGCATCCAGGTTCCGCTATTGGTTATTGACCGGAGACGTGTCTCGGTCATGTCTACATAGTTCTCGAACCCGTAGGGTCCGCACGCTTAACGTTCGGTGACGATTTGTATTATGAGTTTATGTGTGTTGATGTACCGAAGGTAGTTCGGAGTCCCGGATGAGATCGGGGACATGACGAGGAGTCTCGAAATGGTCGAGACATAAATATCAATATATTGGATGACTATATTCGGACATCGGAAAGGTTCCGAGTGGTTCGGGTATTTTTCGGAGTACCGGGGAGTTACAGGAATACGGGGGAAGAAGTATATGGGCCTTATTGGGCTTTAGGGGAGAGAGAGAGGCAGCCCCCCAATGACTAGTCCGAATTGGACTAGGGGGAGGGGCGGCGCCCCCGCCTTCCTTCTCTTCCCTCTTCCCCTTCCTTGTCTCCTACTCCTACTACTTGGAAGGGGAGGAATCCTACTCCCAGTGGGAGTAGGACTCCTCCAGGGCGCATCATAGGGGCCGGCCCTCTCCCCCTCCTCCGCTCCTTTATATACGTGGCCAGGGGCACCCCATAGACACACAAGTTGAGTTATTGATCTCTCCCAGCCGTGTGCGATGCCCCTCCACCATAATCCACCTCGATCATATCATAATGGTGCTTAGGCGAAGCCCTGCGTCGGTAACATCATCATCACCGTCACCACGCCATGGTGCTGATGAAACTTGTTGGAAATATTCCCTAAGGCAATAATAAATTGGTTATTATTATATTTCCTTGTTCATGATAATCGTTTATTATCCATGCTAGAGTTGTATTGATAGGAAACTCCGATACATGTGTGGATACATAGACAACACCATGTCCCTAGTAAGCCTCTAGTTGACTAGCTCGTTGATTAATAGATGGTTACTGTTTCCTGACCATGTACATTGGATGTCGTTGATAACGGGATCACATCATTAGGAGAATGATGTGATGGACAAGACCCAACCCTAAGCCTAGCACAAAGATCGTGTAGTTCGTATGCTAAAGCTTTTCTAATGTCAAGTATCATTTCCTTAGACCATGAGATTGTGAAACTCCCGGATACCATAGGAATACTTTGGGTGTGCCAAACGTCACAACGTAACTGGGTGGCTATAAAGGTACACTACAGGTATCTCCGAAAGTGTTTGTTGGGTTGGCACGAATCGAAACTGGGATTTGTCACTCCGTGTAAACGAAAGGTATCTCTGGGCCCACTCGGTAGGACATCATCATAATGTGCACAATGTGACCAAGGAGTTGATCACGGGATGATGTGTTACGGAACGAGTAAAGAGACTTGCTGGTAACGAGATTGAACAAGGTATCGGGATACCGATGATCGAATCTCGGGCAAGTATCGTACCGATAGACAAAGGGAATTGTATACGTGATTGATTGAATCCTCGACATCATGGTTCATCCGATGAGATCATCGTGGAACATGTGGGAGACAACATGGGTATCCATATCCCGCTGTTGGTTATTGGCCGGAGAGTTATTTTGGCCATGTCTACATGACTCCCGAACCCGTAGGGTCTACACACTTAAGGTTCGATGACGCTAGGGTTATAGGGAATAGATATACATGCTTACCGAATGTTGTTCGGAATCCCGGATGAGATCCCAGACGTCACGAGGAGTTCCGAAATGGTCCGGAGGTAAAGATTAATATATGGGAAGTCCTGTTTTGGTCACCGGAAAAGTTTCGGGTTTTATCGGTAACGTACCGGGACCACCAGGAGGGTCCCGGGGCTCCACCAAGTGGGGCCACCGGCCCCGGAGGGCTGCATGGGCCAAGTGTGGGAGGGGACCAGCCCCAGGTGGGCTGGTGCCCGCCCCACAAGGGCCCAAGGCGCCTAGGGTTTGGGGAGGGGGCGCCCCACCTAGCTTGGGGGGCAAGTTTCCCCTCTCCCCCCTTGGCCGCCCCACTAGATGGGATCTCGGCTGGCCGCCGCCCCTAGGGTGGAACCCTAGGTGGGGGCGCAGCCCCCTCCCTCTCCCCTATATATAGTTGAGGTCTTTGGGGCTGCCAACACATGCGTTCTTGACCTCTCCCTGGCGCAGCCCTACCTCTCTTTCTCCTCATATCTCGCGGTGCTTGGCGAAGCCCTGCTGGATCACCACGCTCCTCCACCACCACCACACCATTGTGCTGCTGCTGGATGGAGTCTTCCTCAACCTCTCCCTCTCTCCTTGCTGGATCAAGGCATGGGAGACGTCACCGGGCTGTACGTGTGTTGAACGCGGAGGTGCCGTCCGTTCGGCACTAGGATCATCGGTGATTCGGATCATGACGAGTACGACTCCATCAACCCCGTTCACTTGAACGCTTCCGCTTAGCGATCTACAGGGGTATGTAGATGCACTCTCCTTCCCCTCATTGCTAGATTACTCCATAGATTGATCTTGGTGATGCGTAGAAAATTTTGAATTTCTGCTACGTTCCCCAACAGTGGCATCATGAGCTAGGTCTATGCGTAGTTACTATGCACGAGTAGAACACAAAGTAGTTGTGGGCGTCGATATTGTAAATTATCTTGCCGTTACTAGTCTTATCTTGATTCGGCGGCATCGTGGGATGAAGCGGCCCGGACCAACCTTACACGTACGCTTACGTGAGACCGGTTCCACCGACTGACATGCACTAGTTGCATAAGGTGGCTGGCGGGTGTCTGTCTCTCCTACTTTAGTCGGATCGGATTCGATGAACAGGGTCCTTATGAAGGGTAAATAGAAATTGGCAATTCACGTTGTGGTTTTGGCGTAGGTAAGAAACGTTCTTGCTAGAAACCTATAGCAGCCATGTAAAAAACTTGCAACAACAATTAGAGGACGTCTAACTTGTTTTTGCAGCAAGTGTTTTGTGATGTGATATGGCCAAAGGATGTGATGAATGATATATGTGATGTATGAGATGATCATGTTCTTGTAATAGGAATCACGATTTGCATGTCCATGAGTATGACAACTGGCAGGAGCCATAAGAGTTGTCTTAATTTATTTATGACCTGCATGCCAACATAAACGTCATGTAATTACTTTACTTTATTGCTAAAGCGTTAGCCATAGTAGTAGAAGTAATAGATGATGAGACAACTTCAAGAAGACACGATGATTGAGATCATGATGATGGAGATCATGGTGTCATGCCGGTGACAACGATGATCATGGAGCCCCGAAGATGGAGATCGAGAGGAGCAAAATGATATTGGCCATATCATGTCACTATTTGATTGCATGTGATGTTTATCATGTTTTACATCTTATTTGCTTAGAACGACGGTAGCTTAAATAAGATGATCCCTCACTAAAATTTCAAGAAAGGTGTTCCCCCTAACTATGCACCGTTGCGAAGGTTCGTTGTTTCGAAGCACCACGTGATGATCGGGTGTGATAGATTCTAACGTTCGAATACAATGGGTGTAAGCCAGATTTACACAGCAAAAACACTTAGGTTGACTTGACGAGCCTAGCATGTACAGACATGGCCTCGGAACACGGAAGACCGAAAGGTCGAGCATGAGTCGTATAGAAGATACGATCAACATGAAGATGTTCACCGATGTTGACTAGTCCGTCTCACGTGATGATCGGACACGACCTAGTTGACTCGGATCATGTAATCACTTAGATGACTAGAGGGATGTCTATCTGAGTGGGAGTTCATAAGATGAACTTAATTATCCTGAACATAGTCAAAAGGTCTTCGCAAATTATGTCGTAGCTCGCGCTTCAGTTCTACTGTTTAGATATGTTCCTAGAGAAAATTTAGTTGAAAGATGATAGTAGAAATTATGCGGACTAGGTCCATAAACTGAGGATTGTCCTCATTGCTTCATAGAAGGTGACGGTGTCCTGGACTAGGGGGTACTCACCATGTCGTCTCCCGATCTATTAGATTGGGCCGAGGACCCCCGTGGCCGTATACTCATGGGCCAGTTCGGACGGCTACCGCATACAAGGAAGATTCCACAAGACTTGGCGATCAAGACAAGGACTTCTCCCCACCGGCGTATTCGGCTAGGACTCTTGTTATCCTAGGCCTCCGGTGCATTATATAAACCGAGGCCAGGCTAGTCGATACAGAGAGACAACTCCATATACAACAATCATACCATAGGCTAGCTTCTAGGGTTTAGCCTCCTTGATCTCGTGGTAGATCTACTCTTGTACTACCCATATCATCAATATTAATCAAGCAGGAGTAGGGTATTACCTCCATTGAGAGGGCCCGAACCTAGGTAAACATCGTGTTCCCTTGTCTCCTGTTACCATCCGGCCTTGACGCACAGTTCGGGACCCCCTACCCGAGATCTGCCGGTTTTGACACCGACATTGGTGCTTTCATTGAGAGTTCCGCTGTGTGATCGACAAAAGGATCGATGGCTCTCCTGCAGATCAACTACGGCTTTGGCATCTTCGTCACCAGCTCGACTGGTCACCTTGGTTCGACCAAGAATTGCGCCCCGTGTTCGGATCACCATGTCCGGACGAGGGCTTTCATCAAACATCAACTCCGATCTCTATCAAGATCACGGAGGAATCATCTATGGAGCTCGGGGGCTCAACGTCAACATTGCCCTCAAGCGACCGTGTCATTTTTCTGAACAACGAACTCGCATCCACCACCTCCTTGAGTATCGCTTTGACGATCGCTTTGCTGGAATTGTGCGGAATTTAGTCTACAACAACCCTGGAAAATTTCGTTGAGTTCCGATGGAGGAATCTCTGGCAATCCACGATATACCGGAGCCCTATCAAATCTGGACGGGAATTTGGATGAGTTTAGGGCGTGGTGTCCAGCTTCTAGCTCGGACGTCATTTGGAAGATCCAACCGTTGATCGGCTGCGGAATTCCTATATCTACCACCTCTCAAAATTTCGGCTCGATCCGATCGTCCAAACTCCGGGGACCTTCCGATTAGTGCATCACTTTTCGGATCTGTTTTCTGCGTGAAAACGAATCCGACCCGAGTTCATCTTTTTTATGAATAGGATTTCGGACATCCCTTTTGAAGGAAGTTTTGTATGGGGTATTGTGTTTTGTTCCCGAACACATCCCACTAACTGTAAGATCTTTTGATTATGATCTTCAACATCATGTTGGTGTCAAACCAGTCCAGCAATATTACTTCACGGCTGCCGACCTACGCTAGACACGGTGTCACTTTGTTGAACCGAGCTCAACTTCTTCGGATCATCATCTCAGCAAGCCGAACAAGAGTCCGGCATCGCGAAGGATAAGTCATCACCAACATCGTCGCCTCATGGATTACACGGAGCAGGCATACCGGCATCGCCGCACGGTCGCTTCATCAAGCCGGCATCGACCACGTCACGACCTGCATTGATAGGGCCGCACTATTGCTTCTTCAAACTGGTGCCCATCACGGCGACCTACTTCGACTCATCGGCTGACATCGAGGCTTCGACATCTCGGCTGGACCAGGGGCTTCGCCATCTCTTCATCAACCTACTCCGAACACTTCGGCGTCACTAGCCGACCAGCTCCGTCACGTTAGCTGGGCCGAGGGCTTTGCCTCGGTGAGCCAACCTTCGCCAGCATTGCCATGTCATCGTTTTATCGCCCATCAGGCAATGGGTGTGTGGATCGAGTCCTAATTTTTGGAATCACCTTCCTTCGGATGGCTACAACAAATAAACCAGGTGCTATTAACCCCAATATTTTTTGCTTGTTTGGGTTCATTTTTTCCCAAGGAATTATTACTCTGGTTCGTCCGTCATATGTACACAGGTCTATCAAATGGTGGCCGCATTAACGAGGTCGCGTGGTGGTTCGATCAGTTTCCGTACATAGTCTGGCGAACGCCACATCCAGAGCTCGGACCGACCTATGAATTCAGGCTTTGCCACGCCTTTACTACATCACGCCGGCGCCCTGCATCGACATTGACTTCGGCGCCAGGCCATATTTCTTCTATTCCTCACTTTGCATAAATTATTTATTATGCAACATTTTTTTATCTCCGGTTTGCACTATTTTTTGTGCACAGGAAAATGATCCGGGGACTTCAGCGTCACTCTGCCAGTCTGTATTGACCGTGCTATGTCACCACTTCGGCATGTCGAGCTCTCCGCTCCGCCACCTCGGGACCGGCCTGCGGGATGGAACCTTGCCCCGCATCAAGCTCGGACCGCATCATCAATACTGAACACATTAATCCGCTAAGTCGCTTTCATGCTCAAAGCTTTAATTTCTAACTTGTGCTCGGTTCGACCAAGCATTATACTTTTTTGGAAAAAAGTTGCTTGTAAAAAATTTCCTTGTCCAAACTTTGTTTGTGACACACAAATTCAAGGACCCAATTCACTTGGGGGCTTCATTTATGAAGCTTTTCCACTTGCATATGATTATACTTGTACAGCTTCGTTCCTTGTTCATGTACTATGCCACAATATGCACCACATTGACTTAAGCAATTTGCAAGCTGGGTTGCCTCGCTCCTGTGTTTACCCCTACGTTCCCGATTATTCGGCTAGGGAGTAAAGGGAGCACCTCTGCGATTGTCACGATCGGGTCGCCCGAGCTGGACCTCAGACTGGGTGAAGCCGAAAGCTAGCGCTCTTATAGTTATTCAATGATGGTCGGCACACAATGGAACTCATGAGTACAAAAAATCTATTGCACAAGTCTCATAATAACAATGAGCACCGAAGAAAGGTATCGGTGGGGGTACTATTTTCTTCGAAGATGCTTCTTACACTTCACGGTAATATAGCATAAGTTCCCTGAGCGCGCTTTGTCTGTTACAGCCTTATGGCCCGATTGCCTGGTTATTGGAAACACCGTCGATATTCTCGACCGATGGAGTACATAACACTTTTTGGTCCTTTACCAAAGAGGGAGAAGCTGACGGTCGGTTATGTAACACCCTCGATGCGACTATATCTCCCACGTGTCGAGGCACGACTTAGAGGCATAATCGCATTGAAGGCATATGTCGCAAGTAAGGCAATCTTCACAACATCCCATGTAATATAAATAATAAAAGGGAGATAACATAGTTGGCTTACACTCGCCACGTCAATCAGTACATAAATAACATTACATCATCCAAACACTCATGGCCCGACTACGGCGCCAAAATAGAAGATAACCCAACATGCGACACGGTCCCGATCACCCCCAACTGGGCACCACTACTGATCATCAGGAAAGGAAACATAGTATCATTGAGAGTCCTCGTTAAACTCCCACTTGAGCTCGAGCGCGTCACCTGGAGCGGAATCATCAGGCCCTGCATCTGGTGTAATAGTAATCTGTGAGCCACAGGGACTCATCAATCTCGCACCCTCACGATCAAGACTATTTAAGCTTAATAGGTAAGGCAGGGTAAATATAAGTGGAGCTGTAGCAAGCGACTAGCATATGAGGTGGCTATCCTGTTCGCAAAAGAGAGCGAGAAGAGGAGGCAAAGCGCGAGCGAGAAACTAGAGAGCAACCTGCGCAAACATTACTCCAACACCGTGTCCACTTCCCGGACTCCGCCGAGAAGAGGCCATCACGGTAACCCACTTAGTTGATTCATTTTAATTAAGTTAAGGTTCAAGTTATCTACAACCGGACATTAACAAATTCCCATCTGCCCATAACCGCGGGCACGACTTTCGAAAGTTCAAATCCTTGCAGGGGAGTCCCAACTTCGCCCATGACAAGCTCTCACGGTCAACGAAGGAATAGACCTCCTCCCGAGACATTCCGATCAGACTCGGTACCTCGGTTCTTCAAGACACTTCGACAGGTTAAAACTAGACCAGCAACACCGCCCGAATGTGCCGACAAATGCCGATAGGAGCTGCACATATCTCGTTCTCAGGGCACACTAAGATGAGACTAGCTACGAGTAAAACCAAACCTCAAGTTTCCCTGAGGTGGCCCCGCAGGCAGCTCAGTCGGACCAACACTCAGAGAAGCACTGGCCCG
>NC_041384.1:582653719-582655989 GCF_002162155.2 Triticum dicoccoides | reverse complement strand
GACCCTCGGGCTCAGGAAACCCAAGGGAAAAAGAGGCTAGGTGGCAAATGGTAAAACCAAGGTTGGGCATTGCTGGAAAAGCTTTAATCAAGGCGAACTATCAAGGGGTTCCCATTATAACCCAACCGCGTACGAAACGCAAAATCCGGGAACATAACACCGATATGACGGAAACTAGGGCGGCAACAGTGGAACAAAACACTAGGCGAGAGGCCGAGCCTTCCACCCTTTACCAAGTATATAGATACATTAAGATAACATGGCAATATAATGATATCCCAACAAGTAAATAAATGTTCCAACAAGGAACGACCTCCAATCTTCACCTGCAACTAGCAACGCTATAAGAGGGGCTGAGCAAAGCGGTTACATAGCCAATCAACGATTTGCTAGGACATGGTGGGTTAGAGGTTTGACAAGGCAATTTGGGAGGCTTGAAAGCAAATGGTAGGCATCGTAGCATTGGCATAGCAAAAGAGCGAGCAATCTAGCATAGCAAAGATAGTAGTGATTTCGAGGGTATGATCATCTTGCCTGCAAAGTTGTCAGAGTTGACTGGATCCTCGAAAGCAAACTCAACGGGCTCCTCGTTAGTGAACTCGTCTCCTGGCTCTACCCAAACAAGACAAACAAGCAACAAGGGCACAATCAAACACGTGCAAGGCTCAAACAATATGATGCAACGATGATAGGCTATGCGGGATGCGATGCGGGATGCATATGCAAGATTTGAAAAGGGATGCAAGAACCTGGACTCAACTTGGAAATCCAAGTGTGCCACTGGAAAGATGAGATGAAATCGGTTGAAAACGATATAAAGAACGCCGGAATCGGAGTTACGGTTTGGAAATGGCAAGTGATTCAAATATGACACCGGTCTGCGATTTATAGCAAGTAGCCATCTAAATGCAACGAAATGAACATGCTAGAGCACCAAAACATGGCAACAAAATACATGGCAGGGATGCATTCAAGATGCTTGACAAAAGTCTAGTACTGAGCTACGGCCAAATCATCCAGTAACATGTTCAAACAAGCATGGCAAAAATGCATATGGTAAACAGATGTGAGACTTAGTGAAATTAACACTTGTCTGGAATTTCAGATCAGGTAGCACTCTTTGGAGTAACAAAACTACATGCTACAGGACCTTAACATGACAAAGTAAAATATAGGATGGAGCTACTCAAAAGTCTTAACAAAAGTCCCTTAGTGACCTTGAGCCAAAAGGGATCATAAAACACATTTGCAAGCATGTGAACATAGCAAAAGCATAATCAGTTTTCAGACTTAGTGAAAACTGGCACATGCTGAAACATAGCTCAAGTAGGCATGTTTACGAGCTCGATGCACTCACTACAGAGCAAGTCAGGAAAAGCTAAGCATACATCTATCAAGAATACACAAAATGCAAGCTAGACATGGCAACAACAATAGCATAGCATGCACGGATCAACTACAACATCATCGACAAAATCGCTAACAAGTAGACAATCTGCCCAGATTCACAAAGTGGCAAAAGTAGAGCTCGATTGACTCAAGCTAGGGCGCTCCATAATTGCAAACAAAGACATGGATGGATATAACACTACAAGATTAACAAAACATCCTTACTGATCATCCTCAAAAGAGGCACGGATCACTAGGAAACAACATGAACATATGGCAACATGAGGTAAACAGATCAAGGACTTAGTGGAAATGCTAAGTCTCTGAAATCACCATTACCAAGTGCCTCACTTGGCAAGCTTGTGCTAGTCACCACACACATCACAAAAAATACATGGGTTGCACCTCTGGCAAGATGGCAAAACCCTTAACAAAACATATGTAGAGCTCATGGGCATATCATGCACACAATAATCATGGCAAAAATGACAAAAAGCTAAATGGAGTAGCATATCTGACAAATATCTCAAGTAGCCCTCTTCTAACAGCATTTCGGGCATCAAGATGAACTCAAATGAAAATGATGCAATGGAATGAAATGATGTACTCTTTGAGATGAATATTTTGATATGCTATATGCCCAAAACAGAGCTACGGATGCAAAGTTATAGCACGATGAACAGGAGCATATGAGCTAGGGTTAGGGATAAAAAGTCAACCCAAACGGATCTAGATCCGAGATCCGAACGACACGGATTACGAGGTTCGTCGAGTCACTGTTCACCAGCGGGGAGGGAGCTCACCGGAGGTCGACATGGAGGCGGGGCCGGAGGAGGTCGCCGGACGGCGGCGGGGCGGCGAGCACCGGGCGGCGGGGCGGA
>NC_041384.1:582634070-582652870 GCF_002162155.2 Triticum dicoccoides | reverse complement strand
GCGAGGAGGGTGGCGGCGGCTTCAGGCGAGAGGAGGCGGGGCGATGTGGGCCGCGGAGGGCCGCTCGCCGGCTCCAGCGGGCCCCGAGCGGTGGCGGCGATGTGGGCGCATGCCCGGCCACGTGGCGAGTGCGGGTTGGCGGCGGCGGAAGCGTCCGGCCCGGACGGACGTGTCCGGCCGGCGCAGAGACGATTTTTAGGGTTACGGGAAGGAGAGATCCGCGAATTTCGGGAGGGGTCTTTAAATAGAGGTAGAGGGAGCTAGGAGAGTCCAAAAGAGGTGCGGTTTCCGGCCACGCGATCGTGATCGAACGCTCTAGATGATGGAGAAGGTTTTGGTGGGTTTTGGGCCAAATTGGAGGGGTGTTGGGCTGCAACACGCACGAGGCCTTTTCGGTCCCTCGGTTAACCGTTGGAGTATCAAACGAAGTCCAAATGGTACGAAACTTGACAAGCGGTCTACCGGTAGTAAACCAAGGCCGCTTGGCAAGTCTCGGTCCAATCCGGAAATGTTTAATCTCCACACACGAAAGAAAGGTAGAAATGACCACCGGAGGAGAACGAAGCGCCGGAATGCAAAATGGACAACGGGGAAAAAGCTCGGATGCATGAGATGAACACGTATGCGAATGCAATGCACATGATGACATGATATGAGATGCATGACAATGACAACAACACACGGAGACAAAAACCCTAACCCGAGAAATAAAATAACTTAAGGCCGCGACCGGCAAGAGTTGGAGTACAAATTGGGAAAGTCATATCCGGGGTGTTACAACACTCCACCACTACGAAAGGATCTCGTCCCGAGATCTAGGACTAGAAGAACGCCGGGTATTCAGAACGGAGGTGATCCTCGCGTTCCCAGGTAGCTTCACGGTCGGAATGGTGTGACCACTTGACTTCGAGAAATTTGATTGACTTGTTGCGAGTCTTGCGTTCAGTCTCTTCAAGAATAGCAACTGGGTGCTACGATAAGAGAGATCTTCTTGGAGCTCAATGTCCTCGAAGTTGATGGTGCGGTCAGGAGTCTTGAAGCACTTTCGAAGCTGAGAGACATGGAACACATCATGAACATTTCCAAAGTTTGAAGGAAGCTCGAGTTGATAGGTGAGGTCGCCTCTCTTGCTGACAATCTTGAAAGGTCCCACGTATCTAGGGGAAAGCTTCCCTTTGATACCGAAGCGACGAGTACCTTTCATAGGAGAGACGCGGAGGTAAACATGATCTCCGATCTCGAAAGCCAAATCACGGTGCTTACTATCATAGTAGCTCTTCTGGCGGGATTGGGCTGCTTTGAGGTTATCGCGAATGACTTTGCACATCTCCTCTGCCTCTGTGATTAAGTCATTACCCAAAAGCTGACGTTTGCCAGTTTCAGACCAGTTGAGAGGGGTACGACACTTCCTGCCATACATAATTTCAAATGGGGCCTTGCCTGAACTTGCTTGAAAACTGATGTTGTAGGAGAATTCAGCATAAGGAAGACAATCCTCCCACTTCATGCCGAAGGAGATCACACAAGCCCTGAGCATATCTTCAAGAATCTGGTTGACACGCTCGACTTGACCGCTAGTTTGAGGATGGAAAGCTGTGCTGAAGCGGATGTTGGTGCCCATGGCCTTCTGAAAAGAATCCCAAAACTTGGAGGTAAAGATGCTGCCACGGTCTAAAGAGATCACTTGTGGAATACCGTGCAGAGAGACAATCCTAGAGGTATAGAGTTCTGCCAATTGAGCTGCAGTGATTGACTCTTTGATAGGCAGAAAGTGAGCCACTTTGGTGAGTTTGTTGATGACAACGAATATAGCATCAATGCCACGCTTGGACTTTGGAAACCCAGTCACGAAGTCCATCTCAATGTGGTCAAACTTCCATTCTAGAATTGCAAGAGGTTGGAAGAGTCTAGCTGGCCTTTGGTGTTCTGCCTTCACTCTTCTGCAGACATCACATTCATTCACGAATTGAGCAATCTCGCGCTTCATTCGAGTCCACCAATAAGCCTGCTTAAGGTCCTGATACATCTTCGTACTCCCAGGGTTGATGGAGAGGAGAGAATTGTGAGCCTCGTTCATGATCACTTTACGGAGGTCACCTTTGGGCACAACAATACGATCCTCGAAGAAGAGAGTGTCCTTGTCATCAAGGCGGTAGCACTTGTACTTGGGTTGACTCTTGGCAATCCCAATCTTCACCTTTTTCAGCATAGTCAAGAAGCTGGGCTTGGCGAATCTCGTCTTCCAAGGTAGGAGAGACTTGAAGGTTGGCGAGGAAACCTTGAGGAACAACTTGCAGATTAAGTTTGCGGAAAGCTTCACAAAGCTCGGGTTGATAAGGCTTGAGAATCAGACTGTTGCAATAAGCCTTCCTGCTCAATGCGTCAGCAATCACATTGGCCTTGCCTGGAGTATACTCGATACTCGGATTATACTCTTGAATCATTTCGACCCATCGAGTTTGCCTGAGGTTGAGATTAGGCTGAGTGAAGATGTACTTGAGACTCTTGTGATCAGTGAAAATGTCCACTTTTCTTCCCAATAAGAGATGTCTCCAAGTCAAAAGAGCATGCACAACTGTCGCCAACTCGAGATCATGAGTGGGGTAGTTCTTCTCATTAGGCTTCAACTGGCGAGAGGTATAAGCAACAACTTTCTTCTCTTGCATCAGTACTGCGCCAAGACCTTGGAGAGAGGCATCACAAAAGACCTCGTATGGTTTGGATTCATTAGGCGGAGTCAGAACTGGAGCAGTGATCAATTTCTCTTTCAAAGTGTTGAAAGCAATGTCACACTTCGGAGACCAAACGTACTTGACGTGCTTCTGGAGAAGATTAGAGAGAGGCTTCGCGATCTTAGAAAAGTTTTCAACGAATCTTCGACAGTAGCTTGCGAGACCGAGGAAGCTACGGAGTTGCTTCACGTTCTGAGGAGGTTCCCAATTCACAATTGCAGACACCTTCTCAGGATTCACGGCAATGCCCTTGGCAGAGATGATATGACCAAGATAAAGAACCTCATCGAGCCAAAATTCGCACTTGGAGAACTTGGCGTAGAACTGGTGTTCCCTAAGCTTATCGAGTACCAAAAAGCAAGTGCTTGGCATGATCTTCCTTGTTCTTCGAGAAAACCAGAATGTCGTCGAGATAGACCAAAACGAAGTCATTGGTGTAGGCGTTGAAGATGAAATTCATCATGTGAGAGAAAGTCGGAGGAGCGTTGACGAGGCCAAAAGACATGATAGTGTATTCATATGAACCATAGCTTGTCCTGAAAGCCGTCTTGGGAATATCTTGCTCATGGATTCGAACCTGATGATAACCCATACGGAGATCAAGCTTGGAGAATACTTGGGCACCTTTGAGTTGTTCGAACAGCTCATTGATGTTGGGAAGTGGGTATTTGTTCTTGATGGTCTTCTTGTTCAATGGACGGTAATCAACACAAAGTCGGTCCGTTCCATCCTTCTTCTTCACAAAAAGAACACCACAACCCCACGGAGAAGAACTAGGCCGGATGAGACCCATTCTCTCTTGAATATCGAGTTGCTTCTTCAGCTCCATCAACTCTTCAGGTCCGAGCTTGTAAGGACGCTTGCACACAGGTTCCGTGTCAGGCTCAAAATCAATGACGAATTCAACTGGCCGGTGCGGAGGCATTCCTGGAAGCTCTTCTGGAAAGACGTCTTGATATTCACAAACGACTGGAATTTGCGAGATAGCATCTAGTTCACCCTTCTCATTGAGAGAAAACAGACGGATGGTATTATCCCGAGCGGCAAAGACAATTACATCCTCAGACGAATGAGTCAATTGAATCTGCCTAGCTGCACAGTCAAGCTGAGCCTTGTGCTTAGAAAGCCAATCCATCCCGAGAATAAGATCAATATCCGAGTTACCAAGAACCATTGGAGAAGCGAGAAACTTGAAATCACCCATCAAGATAGAAATATCCGGAACCATCATACTAGAACTCAGACTCTTAGCCGGAGAAACGACTTGCATAGCTCTAGGTAAAGCCTTAGTACTAAAATTGTTCTTCGATGCAAATGGGAATGACATGAAGGAATGCAATGCACCAGAGTCAAAAAGTACTTTAGCTGGAATATCGTTAACAGGAAGGTTACCCATGATGACATCTGACGAGTCCTCTGCCTGAGCTGCATTCATCAAATTGACCTTGGCGTGCTTGGGGTTATGCTTGACCACAGCTGTACTTGCCGATCTCACAGGAGGAGGAGGAGGAAGACGCCTCTGGTTGAAACACTTGTTGGCATAGTGACCCTTCTGTTGGCACTTGTTGCACGTGACCTCTGAAAGCGGACGGTGGTACGGAGCACTCGATCTTGGAGCTTGAGATGAAGTCTTGTTCTGAAAGCCAGGGTTGGGTGGGTGGGAAGAACCACTGCCACCTTTGCTCTTCTGCTGAAACGGCTGACGGAACGGAGGAGGAGGAAGCCAATACTTCTGCTGCTTGGCCACTTGAGTAGAGGAAGAAGGAGTAGCATCTCTGACTCGCTTCTTGGAAGCATCACACCTCAATTGAGCGGCCTCTTGCTTCAGTGCCATGTTGTAGAACTCATCGTACCTCAAGGGCTCAAAGAGGACAAGAGCTAGCTGGATTTCTTCTCTGAGACTACCCCTGAACTGGTATATCATGCTCTTCTCATCAGGGACGTCCCGCTTGGCAAAGCGGGCGAGCTTCTGAAACAACTTGTTGTAGTCACAGACAGACAAAGAGCCTTGCTTCAGTTTGCGGAATTCCTCACGCTTGCTTTCAATCACGCTCTGAGGAATATGGTGAGCTCGGAAATCTTGACGGAATTCATCCCAGGTAATAACATGTCCACCTCTGGAATCCTTGTACTGCTGGAACCATTCTGCAGCCTGATCTTTGAGTTGGAAGGAAGCGAACTTGACAAAGTCCTCAGGCCTGACGTTACTGCACTCGAAATGCTTGCATAGATCCACTAGCCAATCGTCAACATCGGTTGCCTCAACACAATTGCTGAAAGTCTTTGGCCCATTAGCAAGGAACTGGTTGAGTGTAGCAAAGTGATTACGATTGTTGCCTTGATTCCCTTGGTTTCCTTGATTGCGCTCTTGAGGAATTTCCATGATCAATTGTGTGTTTGCATTGGTTGCGGCCATCACAGCTTGCCATGCCTCCGGAGGAGGTGGAGGTGGTGGCGGATCAGGATTCGGAGTCGTGCGCGTTGGAGGAGCCATCCTGAAGAGGTTGACCACCATTAGCACATTGATAGACAAATATTGAAGCTGAATCCAACGGAATGAAAATTGCAACATATAGTCTTCACATCTGAACAAAATGAACGAATGCATTCCTCTTGAAATGGTCACATATCCATAAATTGAGAAGCCACGTAGAATTAGGTAGAGAAATAAATCAACAAGGTACGGATCAAGAACGAATAATCGGTAAGAAATCCCAATCTCAAACCAATATCCGTGGAAGAAGAACTAGAGCTACAAGAATTCCCAGCTATGAAACTCTCGAACCTTTCCGGTTATGCAATCAGGTGTTGGGGGTACAGGGGAAGCATAATATCTCACCCAAATCTAGCAAATCCTACATCTAGCTGTATCCATCCTTCAACACATAACCGAGAAAAACTTCGGAAACCATCTACCTCAACCTTCGAAAAGCATCCGTTATACAAGTTATGGCGATACTCCCGAACTCCCGCCCCAGTACTGGGTGGCGTCGGGGTTATCTCACCAACGAACTGCATAAAAGAGATTTTCGATGTCGGCGTACTAAACTCAGGTATTCCAGAACTGCAACGATAAAATTATGACGACAACACCTCAGAGCTCAACTCCCCGGGACACTTCCACGAAACCCCTGACAGGAGGCACCAAGACAATGTTCTCATCATAAAACCATCGGAACGATTCCAAGATACCCGCGTGATCCTAATATTTTTTTGTGAAATTTGAGAAGAGAAGAGTCAAAACTCTACGTCAGGATGCCTTACCAGAGCGATGAGGAGACTGGGAAGTAAAAAGAATTCCTAAACTCTCCGATATATAATTCCTAAATGACTCAAAACATTTTTCTAGACACAACTCGGCCGCTAAAAACGATCAAGCAATGGGGCTCCTAAGGTCGGGGAAGGTTCTGATACCAACTTGTAACACCCTCGATGCGACTATATCTCCCACGTGTCGAGGCACGACTTAGAGGCATAATCGCATTGAAGGCATATGTCGCAAGTAAGGCAATCTTCACAACATCCCATGTAATATAAATAATAAAAGGGAGATAACATAGCTGGCTTACACTCGCCACGTCAATCAGTACATAAATAACATTACATCATCCAAACACTCATGGCCCGACTACGGCGCCAAAATAGAAGATAACCCAACATGCGACACGGTCCCGATCACCCCCAACTGGGCACCACTACTGATCATCAGGAAAGGAAACATAGTATCGTTGAGAGTCCTCGTCGAACTCCCACTTGAGCTCGAGCGCGTCACCTGGAGCGGAATCATCAGGCCCTGCATCTGGTGTAATAGTAATCTGTGAGCCACAGGGACTCAGCAATCTCGCACCCTCGCGATCAAGACTATTTAAGCTTAATAGGTAAGGCAGGGTAAATATAAGTGGAGCTGCAGCAAGCGACTAGCATATGAGGTGGCTATCCTGTTCGCAAAAGAGAGCGAGAAGAGGAGGCAAAGCGCGAGCGAGAAACTAGAGAGCAACCTGCGCAAACATTACTCCAACACCGTGTCCACTTCCCGGACTCCGCCGAGAAGAGGCCATCACGGTAACACACTCAGTTGATTCATTTTAATTAAGTTAAGGTTCAAGTTATCTACAACCGGACATTAACAAATTCCCATCTGCCCATAACCACGGGCACAGCTTTCGAAAGTTCAAATCCCTGCAGGGGAGTCCCAACTTAGCCCATGACAAGCTCTCATGGTCAATGAAGGAATAGACCTCCTCCCGAGACGTTCCGATCAGACTCGGTACCTCGGTTCTTCAAGACACTTCGACAGGTTAAAACTAGACCAGCAACACCGCCCGAATGTGCCGAAAAATCTCGATAGGAGCTGCACATATCTCGTTCTCAGGGCACACTCAGATGAGACTAGCTATGAGTAAAACCAAACCTCAAGTTTCCCCGAGGTGGCCCCGCAGGCAGCTCAGTCGGACCAACACTCAGAGGAGCACTGGCCCGGGGGGGGGGGGTCCTAAAATAAGATGACCCTCGGGCTCAGGAAACCCAAGGGAAAAAGAGGCTAGGTGGCAAATGGTAAAACCAAGGTTGGGCATTGCTGGAAAAGCTTTAATCAAGGCGAACTATCAAGGGGTTCCCATTATAACCCAACCGCGTACGGAACGCAAAATCCGGGAACATAACACCGATATGACGGAAACTAGGGCGGCAAGAGTGGAACAAAACACTAGGCGAGAGGCCAAGCCTTCCACCCTTTACCAAGTATATAGATACATTAAGATAACATGGCAATATAATGATATCCCAACAAGTAAATAAATGTTCCAACAAGGAACGGCCTCCAATCTTCACCTGCAACTAGCAACGCTATAAGAGGGGCTGAGCAAAGCGGTTACATAGCCAATCAACGGTTTGCTAGGACATGGTGGGTTAGAGGTTTGACAAGGCAATTTTGGAGGCTTGAAAGCAAATGGTAGGCATCGTAGCATTGGCATAGCAAAAGAGCGAGCAATCTAGCATAGCAAAGATAGTAGTGATTTCGAGGGTATGATCATCTTGCCTGCAAAGTTGTCAGAGTTGACTGGATCCTCGAAAGCAAACTCAACGGGCTCCTCGTTAGCAAACTTGTCTCCCGGCTCTACCCAAACAAGACAAACAAGCAACAAGGGCACAATCAAACACGTGCAAGGCTCAAACAATATGATGCAAAGATGATAGGCTATGCGGGATGCGATGCGGGATGCATATGCAAGATTTGACAAGGGATGCTAGAACCTGGACTCAACTTGGAAATCCAAGTGTGCCACTGGAAAGATGAGATGAAATCACTTGAAAATGATATAAAGAACGCCGGAATCGGAGTTACGGTTTGGAAATGGCAAGCGATTAAAATATGACACCGGTGTGCGATTTACAGCAAGTAGCCATCTAAATGCAACGAAATGAACATGCTAGAGCACCAAAACATGGCAACAAAATACATGTCAGGGATGCATTCAAGATGCTTGACAAAAGTCTAGTACTGAGCTACGGCCAAATCATCCATTAACAGGTTCAAACAAGCATGGCAAAAATGCATATGGTAAACAGATCTCAGACTTAGTGAAATTAACACTTGTCTGGAATTTCAGATCAGGTAGCACTCTTTGGTGCAACAAAACTACATGCTACAGGACCTTAACATGACAAAGTAAAATATAGGATGGAGCTACTCAAAAGTCTTAACAAAAGTCCCTTAGTGACCTTGAGCCAAAAGGGATCATAAAACACATTTGCAAGCATGTGAACATAGCAAAAGCATAATCAGTTTTCAGACTTAGTGAAAACTGGCACATGCTGAAACATATCTCAAGTAGGCATGTTTACGAGCTCGATGCACTCACTACGGAGCAAGTCATGAAAAGCTAAGCATACATCTATCAAGGCACAAAATACAAGCTAGACATGGCAAGAACAATAGCATAGCATGCACGGATCAACTACAACATCATCGGCAAAATCGCTAACAAGTAGACAATCTGCCGAGATTCACAAAGTGGCAAAAGTAGAGCTCGATTGACTCAAGCTAGGGTGCTCCATAATTGCAAACAAAGACATGGATGGATAGAACACTACAAGATTAACAAAACATCCTTACTGATCATCCTCAAAAGAGGCACGGATCACTAGGAAACAACATGAACATATGGCAACATGAGATAAACAGATCAAGGACTTAGTGGAAATGCTAAGTCTCTGAAATCACCATTACCAAGTGCCTCACTTGGCAAGCTTGTGCTAGTCACCACACACATCACAAAAAATACATGGGTTGCACCTCTGGCAAGATGGTAAAACCCTTAACAAAACATATGTAGAGCTCATGGGCATATCATGCACACAATAATCATGGCAAAAATGACAAAAAGCTAAATGGAGTAGCAGATCTGACAAATATCTCAAGTAGCCCTCTTCTAACAGCATTTCGGGCATCAAGATGAACTCAAATGAAAATGATGCAATGGAATGAAATGATGTACTCTTTGAGATGAATATTTTGATATGCTATATGCCCAAAACGGAGCTACGGATGCAAAGTTATAGCACGATGAACAGGAGCATATGAGCTAGGGTTAGGGATAAAAAGTCAACCCGAACGGATCTAGATCCGAGATCCGAACGGCACGAATTACGAGGTTCATCGAGGCACTGTTCACCGGCGGGGAGGGAGCTCGCCGGAGGTCGACGTGGAGGCGGGGCCGGAGGAGGTCGCCGGACGGCGGCGGGGCAGCGAGCACTGGGCGGCGGGGCGGAGCAGCCCGAGCGCCGGAGGGCGGCGCTGGCCGGGGACGGCGGGGTCGCGGTGGGAGGCGCCGGCCGGCGTCGATGGCGTGCGGTGGCGCCGATGGCCTCGGGTGGCCGGACGCGAGGAGGGTGGCGGCGGCTTCAGGCGAGAGGAGGCGGGGCGATGTGGGCCGCGGAGGGCCCCTCGCCGGCTCCGGCGGGCCCCGAGCGGTGGCGGCAATGTGGGCGCATGCCCGGCCACGTGGCGAGCGCGGGTTGGCGGCGGCGGAAGCGTCCGGCCGGCGCAGAGACGATTTTTAGGGTTACGGGAAGAGGAGATCCGCGAATTTCGGGAGGGGTCTTTAAATAGAGGTAGAGGGAGCTAGGAGAGTCCAAACGAGGTGCGGTTTTCGGCCACGCGATCGTGATCTTACGCTCTAGATGATGGAGAAGGTTTCGGTGGGTTTTGGGCCAAATTGGAGGGGTGTTGGTCTGCAACATGCACGAGGCCTTTTCGGTCCCTCGGTTAACCGTTGGAGTATCAAACGAAGTCCAAATGGTACGAAACTTGACAAGCGGTCTACCGGTAGTAAACCAAGGACGCTTGGCAAGTCTCGGTCCAATCCGGAAATGTTTAATCTCCACACACGAAAGAAAGGTAGAAATGACCACCAGAGGAGAACGAAGCACCGGAATGCAAAACGGACAACGGGGAAAAAGCTCGGATGCATGAGATGAACACGTATGCGAATGCAATGCACATGATGACATGATATGAGATGCATGACAATGACAACAACACACGGAGACAAAAACCCGAACCCGAGAAAATAAAATAACTTAAGGCCGGGACCGGCAAGAGTTGGAGTACAAATTGGGAAAGTCATATCCGGGGTGTTACAACACTCCACCACTACGAAAGGATCTCGTCCTGAGATCTAGGACTGGAAGAACGTCGGGTATTCAGAATGGAGGTGATCCTCGCGTTCCCAGGTAGCTTCACGGTCGGAATGGTGTGACCACTTGACTTCGAGAAATTTGATTGACTTGCTGCGAGTCTTGCGTTCAGTCTCTTCAAGAATAGCAACTGGGTGCTACGATAAGAGAGATCTTCTTGGAGCTCAATGTCCTCGAAGTTGATGGTGCGGTCAGGAGTCTTGAAGCACTTTCGAAGCTGAGAGACATGGAACACATCATGAACATTTGTAAAGTTCGAAGGAAGCTCGAGTTGATAGGCGAGGTCGCCTCTCTTGCTGACAATCTTGAAAGGTCCCACGTATCTAGGGGCAAGCTTCCCTTTGATACCGAAGCGACGAGTACCTTTCATAGGAGAGACGCGGAGGTAAACATGATCTCCGATCTCGAAAGCCAAATCACGGTGCTTACTATTATAGTAGCTCTTCTGGCGGGATTGGGCTGCTTTGAGGTTATCGCGAATGACTTTGCACATCTCCTCTGCCTCTGTGATTAACTCATTACCCAAAAGCTGACGTTCGCCGGTTTCAGACCAGTTGAGAGGGGTACGACACTTCCTGCCATACAGAATTTCAAATGGGGCCTTGCCCGAACTTGCTTGAAAACTGTTGTTGTAGGAGAATTCAGCATAAGGAAGACAATCCTCCCACTTCATGCCGAAGGAGATCACACAAGCCCTGAGCATATCTTCAAGAATCTGGTTGACACGCTCGACTTGACCGCTAGTTTGAGGATGGAAAGCTGTGCTGAAGCGGATGTTGGTGCCCATGGCCTTCTGAAAAGATTCCCAAAACTTGGAGGTAAAGATGCTGCCACGGTCTGAAGAGATCACTTGTGGAATACTGTGTAGAGAGACAATCCTAGAGGTATAGAGTTCCGCCAATTGAGCTGCAGTGATTGACTCTTTGATAGGCAGAAAGTGAGCCACTTTGGTGAGTTTGTTGATGACAACGAATATAGCATCATTGCCACGCTTGGACTTTGGAAACCCAATCACGAAGTCCATCTCAATGTGGTCAAACTTCCATTCTGGAATGGCAAGAGGTTGGAGGAGACTAGCTGGCCTTTGGTGTTCTGCCTTCACTCTTCTGCAGACATCACATTCATTCATGAATTGAGCAATCTCGCGCTTCATTCGAGTCCACCAATAAGCCTGCTTAAGGTCCTGATACATCTTCGTACTCCTAGGGTGGATGGGGAGGAGAGAATTGTGAGCCTCGTTCATGATCACTTTACGGAGGTCACCTTTGGGCACAACAATACGATCCTCGAAGAAGAGAGTGCCCTTGTCATCAAGGCGGTAGCACTTGTACTTGGGTTGACTCTTGGCAATCCCAATCTTCACCTTTTTCACCATAGTCAAGAAGCTGGGCTTGGCGAATCTAGTCTTCCAAGGTAGGAGAGACTTGAAGGTTGGCGAGGAAACCTTGAGGAACAACTTGCAGATTAAGTTTGCGGAAAGCTTCACAAAGCTCGGGTTGATAAGGCTTGAGAATCAGACTGTTGCAATAAGCCTTCCTGCTCAATGCGTCAGCAATCACATTGGCCTTGCCTGGAGTATACTCGATACTCGGATTATACTCTTGAATCATTTCGACCCATCGAGTTTGCCTGAGGTTGAGATTAGGCTGAGTGAAGATGTACTTGAGACTCTTGTGATCAGTGAAAATGTCCACTTTTCTTCCCAATAAGAGATGTCTCCAAGTCAAAAGAGCATGCACAACTGCCGCCAACTCGAGATCATGAGTGGGGTAATTCTTCTCATTAGCCTTCAACTGGTGAGAGGTATAAGCAACAACTTTCTTCTCTTGCATTAGTACTGCGCCAAGACCTTGGAGAGAGGCATCACAAAAGACCTCGTATGGTTTGGATTCATTAGGCGGAGTCAGAACTGGAGCAGTGATCAATTTCTCTTTCAAAGTGTTGAAAGCAATGTCACACTTCGGAGACCAAACGTACTTGACGTGCTTCTGGAGAAGATTAGAGAGAGGCTTCGCGATCTTAGAAAAGTTTTCAACGAATCTTCGACAGTAGCTTGCGAGACCGAGGAAGCTACGGAGTTGCTTCACGTTCTGAGGAGGTTCCCAATTCACAATTGCAGACACCTTCTCAGGATTCACGGCAATGCCCTTGGCAGAGATGATATGACCAAGATAAAGAACCTCATCGAGCCAAAATTCGCACTTGGAGAACTTGGCGTAGAACTGGTGTTCCCTAAGCTTATCGAGTACCAAACGCAAGTGCTTGGCATGATCTTCCTTGTTCTTCGAGAAAACCAGAATGTCGTCGAGATAGACCAAAATGAAGTCATTGGTGTAGGCGTTGAAGATGAAATTCATCATGTGAGAGAAAGTCGGAGGAGCGTTGACGAGGCCAAAAGACATGACAGTGTATTCATATGAACCATAGCTTGTCCTGAAAGCCGTCTTGGGAATATCTTGCTCATGGATTCGAACCCGATGATAACCCATACGGAGATCAAGCTTGGAGAATACTTGGGCACCTTTGAGTTGTTCGAACAGCTCATTGATGTTGGGAAGTGGGTATTTGTTCTTGATGGTCTTCTTGTTCAATGGACGGTAATCAACACAAAGTCGGTCCGTTCCATCCTTCTTCTTCACAAAAAGAACACCACAACCCCACGGAGAAGAACTAGGCCGGATGAGACCCATTCTCTCTTGAATATCGAGTTGCTTCTTCAGCTCCTTCAACTCTTTAGGTCCGAGCTTGTAAGGACGCTTGCACACAGGTTCCATGTCAGGCTCAAGATCAATGACGAATTCAACTGGCCGGTGCGGAGGCATTCCTGGAAGCTCTTCTGGAAAGACGTCTTGATATTCACAAACGACTGGAATTTGCGTGATAGCATCCAGTTCACCCTTCTCATTGAGAGAAAACAGACGGATGGTATTATCCCGAGCGGCAAAGACAATTACATCCTCAGACGAATGAGTCAATTGAATCTGCCTGGCTGCACAGTCAAGCTGAGCCTTGTGCTTAGAAAGCCAATCCATCCCGAGAATAAGATCAATATCCGAGTTACCAAGAACCATTGGAGAAGCGAGAAACTTGAAATCACCCATCAAGATAGAAATATCTGGAACCATCATACTAGAACCCAGACCCTTAGCCGGAGAGACGACTTGCATAGCTCTAGGTAAAGCCTTAGTACTAAAATTGTTCTCCGATGCAAATGGGAATGACATGAAGGAATGCGATGCACCAGAGTCAAAAAGTACTTTAGCTGGAATATCGTTAACAGGAAGGTTACCCATGATGACATCTGACGAGTCCTCTGCCTGAGCCGCATTCATCAAATTGACCTTGGCGTGCTTGGGGTTATGCTTGACCACAACTGTACTTGCCGATCTCACAGGAGGAGGAGGAAGACGCCTCTGGTTGAAACACTTGTTGGCATAGTGACCCTTCTGTTGGCACTTGTTGCACGTGACCTCTGAAAGCGGACGGTGGTACGGAGCACTCGATCTTGGAGCTTGAGATGAAGTCTTGTTCTGAAAGCCAGGGTTGGGTGGGTGGGAAGAACCACTGCCACCTTTGCTCTTCTGCTGAAACGGCTGACGGAACGGAGGAGGAGGAAGCCAATACTTCTTCTGCTTGGCCACTTGAGTAGAGGAAGAAGGAGTAGCATCTCTGACTCTCTTCTTGGAAGCATCACACCTCAATTGAGCGGCCTCTTGCTTCAGTGCCATGTTGTAGAACTCATCGTACCTCAAGGGCTCAAAGAGGACAAGAGCTAGCTGGATTTCTTCTCTGAGACCACCCCTGAACTGGTATATCATGCTCTTCTCATCAGGGACGTCCTGCTTGGCAAAGCGGGCGAGCTTCTGAAACAACTTGTTGTAGTCATAGACAGACAAAGAGCCTTGCTTCAGTTTGCGAAATTCCTCACGCTTGCTTTCAATCACGCTCTGAGGAATATGGTGAGCTCGGAAATCTTGACGGAATTCATCCCAGGTAATAACACGTCCATCTCTAGAATCCTTGTACTGCTGGAACCATTCTGCAGCTTGATCTTTGAGTTGGAAGGAAGCGAACTTGACAAAGTCCTTAGGCCTGACGTTACTGCACTCGAAATGCTTGCACAGATCCACTAGCCAATCGTCAGCATCGGTTGCCTCAACACAATTGCTGAAAGTCTTTGGCCCATTAGCAAGGAACTGGTTGAGTGTAGCAAAGTGATTCTGATTGTTGCCTTGATTCCCTTGGTTGCCTTGATTGCGCTCTTGAAGAATTTCCATGATCAACTGTGTGTTTGCATTGGTTGCAGCCATCACAGCTTGCCATGCCTCCGGAGGAGGTGGAGGTGGTGGCGGATCAGGATTCGGAGTCGTGCGTGTTGGAGGAGCCATCCTGAAGAGGTTGACCACCATTAGCACATTGATAGACAAATATTGAAGCTGAATCCAACGGAATGAAAATTGCAACATATAGTCTTCACATCCGAACAAAATGAACGAATGCATTCCTCTTGAAATGGTCACATATCCATAAATTGAGAAGCCACGTAGAATTAGGTAGAGAAATAAATCAACAAGGTATGGATCAAGAACGAATAATCGGTAAGAAATCCCAATCTCAAACCAATATCCGTGGAAGAAGAACTAGAGCTACAAGAATTCCCACCTATGAAACTCCCGAACCTTTCCGGTTATGCAATCAGGTGTTGGGGGTACACGGGAAGCATAATATCTCACCCAAATCTATCAAATCCTACATCCAGCTGTATCCATCCTTCAACACATAACCGAGAAAAACTTCGGAAACCATCTACCTCAACCTTCGAAAAGCATCCGTTATACAAGTTATGGCGATACTCCCGAACTCCCGCCCCAGTACTGGGTGGCGTTGGGGTTATCTCACCAACGAACTGCATAAAAGAGATTTTCGATGTCGGCGTACTAAACTCAGGTATTCCAGAACTGCAACGATAAAATTATGACGACAACACCTCAGAGCTCAACTCCCCGGGACACTTCCACGAAACCCCTGACAGGAGGCACCAAGACAATGTTCTCATCATAAAACCATCGGAACGATTCCAAGATATCCGCGTGATCCTAATTTTTTTTGTGAAATTTGAGAAGAGAAGAGTCAAAACTCTACGTCAGGATGCCTTACCAGAGCGATGAGGAGACTGGGAAGTAAAAAGAATTCCTAAACTCTCCGATATATAATTCCTAAATGACTCAAAACATTTTTCTAGACACAACTCGGCCGCTAAAAACGATCAAGCAATGGGGCTCCTAAGGTCGGGGAAGGTTCTGATACCAACTTGTAACACCCTCGATGCGACTATATCTCCCACGTGTCGAGGCACGACTTAGAGGCATAATCGCATTGAAGGCATATGTCGCAAGTAAGGCAATCTTCACAACATCCCATATAATATAAATAATAAAAGGGAGATAACATAGTTGGCTTACACTCGCCACGTCAATCAGTACATAAATAACATTACATCATCCAAACACTCATGGCCCGACTACGGCGCCAAAATAGAAGATAACCCAACATGCGACACGGTCGCGATCACCCCCAACTGGGCACCACTACTGATCATCAGGAAAGGAAACATAGTATCGTTGAGAGTCCTCGTCGAACTCCCACTTGAGCTCGAGCGCGTCACCTGGAGCGGAATCATCAGGCCCTGCATCTAGTGTAATAGTAATCTGTGAGCCACAGGGACTCAGCAATCTCGCACCCTCGCGATCAAGACTATTTAAGCTTAATAGGTAAGGTAGGGTAAATATAAGTGGAGCTGCAGCAAGCGACTAGCATATGAGGTGGCTATCCTGTTAGCAAAAGAGAGCGAGAAGAGGAGGCAAAGCGCGAGCGAGAAACTAGAGAGCAACCTGCGCAAACATTACTCCAACACCGTGTCCACTTCCCGGACTCCACCGAGAAGAGGCCATCACGGTAACACACTCAGTTGATTCATTTTAATTAAGTTAAGGTTCAAGTTATCTACAACCGGACATTAACAAATTCCCATCTGCCCATAACCGCGGGCACGGCTTTCGAAAGTTCAAATCCCTGCAGGGGAGTCCCAACTTAGCCCATGACAAGCTCTCATGGTCAACGAAGGAATAGACCTCCTCCCGAGACGTTCCGATCAGACTCGGTACCTCGGTTCTTCAAGACACTTCGACAGGTTAAAACTAGACCAGCAACACCGCCCGAATGTGCCGACAAATCCCGATAGTAGCTGCACATATCTCGTTCTCAGGGCACACTCAGATGAGACTAGCTATGAGTAAAACCAAACCTCAAGTTTCCCCGAGGTGGCCCCGCAGGCAGCTCAGTCGGACCAACACTCAGAGGAGCACTGGCCCGGGGGGGGGGGCTCAAATAAGATGACCCTCGGGCTCAGGAAACCCAAGGGAAAAAGAGGCTAGGTGGCAAATGGTAAAACCAAGGTTGGGCATTGCTGGAAAAGCTTTAATCAAGGCGAACTATCAAGGGGTTCCCATTATAACCCAACCGCGTACGGAACGCAAAATCCGGGAACATAACACCGATATGACGGAAACTAGGGCGGCAAGAGTGGAACAAAACACTAGGCGAGAGGCTGAGCCTTCCACCCTTTACCAAGTATATAGATACATTAAGATAACATGGCAATATAATGATATCCCAAAAAGTAAATAAATGTTCCAACAAGGAACGGCCTCCAATCTTCACCTGCAACTAGCAACGCTATAAGAGGGGCTGAGCAAAGCGGTAACATAGCCAATCAACGGTTTGCTAGGATATGGTGGGTTAGAGGTTTGACAAGGAAATTTGGGAGTCTTGAAAGCAAATGGTAGGCATCATAGCATTGGCATAGCAAAAGAGCGAGCAATCTAGCATAGCAAAGATAGTAGTGATTTCGAGGGTACGATCATCTTACCTGCAAAGTTGTCAGAGCTGACTGGATCCTCGAAAGCAAACTCAACGGCCTCCTCATTAGCGAACTCGTCTCCCGGCTCTATCCAAACAAGACAAACAAGCAACAAGGGCACAATCAAACACGTGCAAGGCTCAAACAATATGATGCAAAGATGATAGGCTATGCGGGATGCGATGCGGGATGCATATGCAAGATTTGACAAGGGATGCAAGAACCTGGACTCAACTTGGAAATCCAAGTGTGCCACTAGAAAGATGAGATGAAATCACTTGAAAACGATATAAAGAACGCCAGAATCGGAGTTACGGTTTGGAAATGGCAAGCGATTCAAATATGACACCGGTCTGCGATTTACAGCAAGTAGCCATCTAAATGTAACAAAATGAACATGCTAGAGCACCAAAACATGGCAAAAAAATACATGGCAGGGATGCATTCAAGATGCTTGACAAAAGTCTAGCACTGAGCTACGGCCAAATCATCCATTAACAGGTTCAAACAAGCATGGCAAAAATGCATATGGTAAACAGATGTCAGACTTAGTGAAATTAACACTTGTCTGGAATTTCAGATCAGGTAGCACTCTTTGGAGCAACAAAACTACGTGCTACAGGACCTTAACATGACAAAGTAAAATATAGGATGGAGCTACTCAAAAGTCTTAACAAAAGTCCCTTAGTGACCTTGAGCCAAAAGGGATCATAAAACACATTTGCAAGCATGTGAACATAGCAAAAGCATAATCAGTTTTCAGACTTGGTGAAAACTGGCACATGCTGAAACATATCTCAAGTAGGCATGTTTACGAGCTCGATGCACTCACTACGGAGCAAGTCATGAAAAGCTAAGCATACATCTATCAAGAATACACAAAATGCAAGCTAGACATGGCAAGAACAATAGCATAGCATGCACGGATCAACTACAACATCATCGGCAAAATCGCTAACAAGTAGACAATCTGCCCAGATTCACAAAGTGGCAATAGTAGAGCTCGATTGACTCAAGCTAGGGTGCTCCATAATTGCAAACAAAGACATGGATGGATAGAGCACTACAAGATTAACAAAACATCCTTACTGATCATCCTCAAAAGAGGCACGGATCACTAGGAAACAACATGAACATATGGCAACATGAGATAAACAGATCAAGGACTTAGTGGAAATGCTAAGTCTCTGGAATCACCATTACCAAGTGCCTCACTTGGCAAGCTTGTGCTAGTCACCACACACATCACAAAAAATACATGGGTTGCACCTCTGGCAAGATGAAAAACCCTTAACAAAACATATGTAGAGCTCATGGGCATATCATGCACACAATAATCATGGCAAAAATGACAAAAAGCTAAATGGAGTAGCAGATCTGACAAATATCTCAAGTAGCCCTCTTCTAACAGCATTTCGGGCATCAAGATGAACTCAAATGAAAATGATGCA
>NC_041384.1:582606700-582633666 GCF_002162155.2 Triticum dicoccoides | reverse complement strand
GCGCTGGCCGGGGACAGCGGGGTCGCAGTGGGAGGTGTCGGCCGGCGTCGATGGCGGGCGGCGGCGTCGATGGCCTCGGGTGGCCGGGCACGAGGAGGGTGGCGGCGGCTTTGGGCGAGAGGAGGCGGGGCGATGTGGGCCGCGGAGGGCCCCTCGCGGGCTCCGACGGGCCCCGAGCGGTGGCGGCGATGTGGGCGCACGCCCGGCCATGTGGCGAGCGCGGGTTGGCGGCGGCGGAAGCATCCGGCATGGACGGACGTGTCCGGCCGGCACGGAGACGATTTTTAGGGTTATGGGAAGAAGAGATCCGCGAATTTCGGGAGGGGTCTTTAAATAGAGGTAGAGGGAGCTAGGAGAGTCCAAAAGAGGTGCGGTTTTCGGCCACGCGATCGTGATCGAACGCTCTAGATGATGGAGAAGGTTTTGGTGGGTTTTGGGCCAAATTGGAGGGGTGTTGGGCTGCAACACACATGAGGCCTTTTCGGTCCCTCGGTTAACCGTTGGAGTATCAAACGAAGTCCAAATGGTACGAAACTTGACAAGCGGTCTACCGGTAGTAAACCAAGGCCGCTTGGCAAGTCTCGGTCCAATACGGAAATGTTTAATCTCCACACACGAAAGAAAGGTAGAAATGACCACCGGAGGAGAACGAAGTGCCGGAATGCAAAACGGACAACGGGGAAAAAGCTCGGATGCATGAGATGAACACGTATGCGAATGCAATGCACATGATGACATGATATGAGATGCATGACAATGACAACAACACACGGAGACTAAACCCCGAACCCGAGAAAATAAAATAATTTAAGGCCGGGACCGGCAAGAGTTGGAGTACAAATTGGGAAAGTCATATCCGGGGTGTTACAACACTCCACCACTACGAAAGGATCTCGTCCCAAGATCTAGGACTGGAAGAACGCCGGGTATTCAGAACAGAGGTGATCCTCGCGTTCCCAGGTAGCTTCACGGTCGGAATGGTGTGAGCACTTGACTTTGAGAAATTTGATTGACTTGTTGCGAGTCTTGCGTTCAGTCTCTTCAAGAATAGCAACTGGGTGCTCACGATAAGAGAGATCTTCTTGGAGCTCAATGTCCTCGAAGTTGACGGTGCGGTCAGGAGTCTTGAAGCACTTTCGAAGCTGAGAGACATGGAACACATCATGAACATTTGCAAAGTTTGAAGGAAGCTCGAGTTGATAGGCGAGGTCGCCTCTCTTGCTGACAATCTTGAAAGGTCCCACGTATCTAGGGGCAAGCTTCCCTTTGATACCGAAGCGACGAGTACCTTTCATAGGAGAGACGCGGAGGTAAACATGATCTCCGATCTCGAAAGCCAAATCATGGTGCTTACTATCATAGTAGCTCTTCTCGCGGGATTGGGCTGCTTTGAGGTTATCGCGGATGACTTTGCACATCTCCTCTGCCTCTGTGATTAAGTCATTACCCCAAAGCTGATGTTCGCCGGTTTCAGACCAGTTGAGAGGGGTACGACACTTCCTGCCATACAGAATTTCAAATGGGGCCTTGCCCGAACTTGCTTGAAAACTGTTGTTGTAGGAGAATTCAGCATAAGGAAGACAATCCTCCCACTTCATGCCGAAGGAGATCACACAAGCCCTGAGCATATCTTCAAGAATCTGGTTGACACGCTCAACTTGACCGCTAGTTTGAGGATGGAAAGTTGTGCTGAAGCGGATGTTGGTGCCCATGGCCTTCTGAAAAGAATCCCAAAACTTGGAGGTAAAGATGCTGCCACGGTCTGAAGAGATCACTTGTGGAATACCGTGCAGAGAGACAATCCTAGAGGTATAGAGTTCCGCCAATTGAGCTGCAGTGATTGACTCTTTGATAGGCAGAAAGTGAGCCACTTTGGTGAGTTTGTTGATGACAACAAATATAGCATCATTGCCACGCTTGGACTTTGGAAACCCAGTCACGAAGTCCATCTCAATGTGGTCAAACTTCCATTCTGGAATGGCAAGAGGTTGGAGGAGACCTGCTGGCCTTTGGTGTTCTGCCTTCACTCTTCTGCAGACATCACATTCATTCACGAATTGAGCAATCTCGCGCTTTATTCGAGTCCACCAATAAGCTTGCTTAAGGTCCTGATACATCTTTGTACTCCCAGGGTGGATGGAGAGGAGAGAATTGTGAGCCTTGTTCATGATCACTTTACGGAGGTCACCATTGGGCACAACAATACGATCCTCGAAGAAGAGAGTGTCCTTGTAATCAAGGCGGTAGCACTTGTACTTGGGTTGACTCTTGGCAATCCCAATCTTCACCTTTTTCACCATAGCATCAAGAAGCTGGGCTTGGCGAATCTGGTCTTCCAAGGTAGGAGAGACTTGAAGGTTGGCGAGGAAACCTTGAGGAACAACTTGCAGATTAAGTTTGCGGAAAGCTTCACAAAGCTCGGGTTGATAAGGCTTGAGAATCAGACTGTTGCAATAAGCCTTCCTGCTCAATGCGTCAGCAATCACATTGGCCTTGCCTGGAGTATACTCGATACTCGGATTATACTCTTGAATCATTTCGACCCATCGAGTTTGCCTGAGGTTGAGATTAGGCTGAGTGAAGATGTACTTGAGACTCTTGTGATCAGTGAAAATGTCCACTTTTCTTCCCAATAAGAGATGTCTCCAAGTCAAAAGAGCATGCAAAACTGCCGCCAACTCGAGATCATGAGTGGGGTAGTTCTTCTCATTAGGCTTCAACTGGCGAGAGGTATAAGCAACAACTTTCTTCTCTTGCATCAATACTGCGCCAAGACCTTGGAGAGAGACATCACAAAAGACCTCGTATGGTTTGGATTCATTAGGCGGAGTCAGAACTGGAGCAGTGATCAATTTCTCTTTCAAAGTGTTGAAAGCAATGTCACACTTCGAAGACCAAACGTACTTGACGTGCTTCTGGAGAAGATTAGAGAGAGGCTTCGCGGTCTTAGAAAAGTTTTCAACGAATCTTTGACAGTAGCTTGCGAGACCGAGGAAGCTATGGACTTGCTTCACGTTCTGAGGAGGTTCCCAATTCACAATTGCAGACACCTTCTCAGGATTCACGGCAATGCCCTTGGCAGAGATGATATGACCAAGATAAAGAACCTCATCGAGCCAAAATTCGCACTTGGAGAACTTGGCGTAGAACTGGTGTTCCCTGAGCTTATCGAGTACCAAACGCAAGTGCTTGGCATGATCTTCCTTGTTCTTCGAGAAAACCAGAATGTCATCGAGATAGACCAAAACGAAGTCATTGGTGTAGGCGTTGAAGATGAAATTCATCATGCGAGAGAAAGTTGGAGGAGCGTTGACGAGGCCAAAAGACATGACAGTGTATTCATATGAACCATAGCTTGTCCTGAAAGCTATCTTGGGAATATCTTGCTCATGGATTCGAACCTGATGATAACCCATACGGAGATCAAGCTTGGAGAATACTTGGGCACCTTTGAGTTGTTCGAACAGCTCATTGATGTTGGGAAGTGGGTGTTTGTTCTTGATGGTCTTCTTGTTCAATGGACGGTAATCAACACAAAGTCGGTCCGTTCCATCCTTCTTCTTCACAAAAAGAACACCACAACCCCACGGAGAAGAACTAGGCCGGATGAGACCCATTCTCTCTTGAATATCGACTTGCTTCTTCAGCTCCTTCAACTCTTCAGGTCCGAGCTTGTAAGGACGCTTGCACACAGGTTCCGTGTCAGGCTCAAGATCAATGACGAATTCAACTGGCCGCTGCGGAGGCATTCCTGGAAGCTCTTCTGGAAAGACGTCTTGATATTCACAAACGACTGGAATTTGCGAGATAGCATCCAGTTCACCCTTCTCATTGAGAGAAAACAGACGGATGGTATTATCCCGAGCGGCAAAGACAATTACATCCTCAGACGAATGAGTCAATTGAATCTGCGTGGCTGCACAGTCAAGCTGAGCCTTGTGCTTAGAAAGCCAATCCATCCCGAGAATAAGATCAATATCTGAGTTACCAAGAACCATTGGAGAAGCGAGAAACTTGAAATCACCCATCAAGATAGAAATATCCGGAACCATCATACTAGAACTCAGACTCTTAGCCGGAGAGACGACTTGCATTGCTCTAGGTAAAGCCTTAGTACTAAAATTGTTCTCCGATGCAAATGAGAATGACATGAAGGAATGCGATGCACCATAGTCAAAAAGTACTTTAGCTGGAATATCGTTAACAGGAAGGTTACCCATGATGACATCTGACGAGTCCTCTGCCTGAGCTGCATTCATCAAATTGACCTTGGCGTGCTTGGGGTTATGCTTGACCATAGCTGTACTTGCCGATCTCACAGGAGGAGGAGGAGGAGGACGCCTCTGGTTGAAACACTTGTTGGCATAGTGACCCTTCTGTTGGCACTTGTTGCACGTGACCTCTGGAATCGGACGGTGGTATGGAGCACTCGATCTTGGAGCTTGAGATGAAGTCTTGTTCTGAAAGCCAGGGTTGGGTGGGTGGGAAGAACCACTGCCACCTTTGCTCTTCTGCTGAAACAGCTGACGGAACGGAGGAGGAGGAAGCCAATACTTCTGCTGCTTGGCCACTTGAGTAGAGGAAGAAGGAGTAGCATCTCTAACTCGCTTCTTGGAAGCATCACACCTCAATTGAGCGGCCTCTTGCTTCAGTGCCATGTTGTAGAACTCATCGTACCTCAAGGGCTCAAAGAGGACAAGAGCTAGCTGGATTTCTTCTCTGAGACCACCCCTGAACTGGTATATCATGCTCTTCTCATCAGGGACGTCCTGCTTGGCAAAGCAGGCGAGCTTCTGAAACAACTTGTTGTAGTCATAGACAAACAAAGAGCCTTGCTTCAGTTTGCGGAATTCCTCACGCTTGCTTTCAATCACGCTCTGAGGAATATGGTGAGCTCGGAAATCTTGACGGAATTCATCCCAGGTAATAACACGTCCACCTCTGGAATCCTTGTACTGCTGGAACCATTCTGCAGCTTGATCTTTGAGTTGGAAGGAAGTGAACTTGACAAAGTCCTCAGGCCTGACGTTACTGCACTCGAAATGCTTGCACAGATCCACTAGCCAATCATCAGCATCGGTTGCCTCAACACAATTGCTGAAAGTCTTTGGCCCATTAGCAAGGAACTGGTTGAGTGTAGCAAAGTGATTCTGATTGTTGCCTTGATTCCCTTGGTTGCCTTGATTGCGCTCTTGAAGAATTTGCATGATCAACTGTGTGTTTGCATTGGTTGCGGCCATCACAGCTTGCCATGCCTCCGGAGGAGGTGGAGGTGGTGGCGGATCAGGATTCGGAGTTGTGCGCGTTGGAGGAGCCATCCTGAAGAGGTTGACCACCATTAGCACATTGATAGACAAATATTGAAGTTGAATCCAACGGAATGAAAATTGCAACATATAGTCTTCACATCCGAACAAAATGAGCGAATGCATTCCTCTTGAAATGGTCACATATCCATAAATTGAGAAGCCATGTAGAATTAGGTAGAGAAATAAATCAACAAGGTATGGATCAAGAACGAATAATCGGTAAGAAATCCCAATCTCAAACCAATATCCGTGGAAGAAGAACTAGAGCTACAAGAATTCCCACCTATGAAACTCCCGAACCTTTCGGGTTATGCAATCAGGTGTTGGGGATACAGGGGAAGCATAATATCTCACCCAAATCTAGCAAATCCTACATCCAGCTGTATCCATCCTTCAACACATAACCGAGAAAAACTTCGGAAACCATCTACCTCAACCGTCGAAAAGCATCCGTTATACAAGTTATGGCGATACTCCCGAACTCCCGCCCCAGTACTGGGTGGCGTCGGGGTTATCTCACCAATGAACTGCATAAAAGAGATTTTCGAAGTCAGCGTACTAAACTCAGGTATTCCAGAACTGCAACGATAAAATTATGACGACAACACCTCAGAGCTCAACTCCCCGGGACACTTCCAGGAAACCCCTGACAGGAGGCACCAAGACAATGTTCTCATCATAAAACCATCGGAACGATTCCAAGATACCTGCGTGATCCTAATTTTTTTTGTGAAATTTGAGAAGAGAAGAGTCAAAACTCTACGCCAGGATGCCTTACCAGAGCGATGAGGAGACTGGGAAGTAAAAAGAACTCCTAAACTCTCCGATATATAATTCCTAAATGACTCAAAACATTTTTATAGACACAACTCGGCCGCTAAAAACGATCAAGCAATGGGGCTCCTAAGGTCGAGGAAGGTTCTGATACCAACTTGTAACACCCTCGATGCGACTATATCTCATTGAAGGCATATGTCACAAGTAAGGCACGACTTAGAGGCATAATCGCATTGAAGGCATATGTCACAAGTAAGGCAATCTTCACAACATCCCATGTAATATAAATAATAAAGGGGAGATAACATAGTTGGCTTACACTTGCCACGTCAATCAATACATAAATAACATTACATCATCCAAACACTCATGGCCCGACTATGGCGCCAAAATAGAAGATAACCCTACATGCGACACGGTCCCGATCACCCCCAACTGGGCACCACTACTGATCATCAGGAAAGGAAACATAGTATCGTTGAGAGTCCTCGTTGAACTCCCACTTGAGCTCGAGCGCGTCACCTAGAGCGAAATCATCAGGCCCTGCATCTAGTGTAATAGTAATCTGTGAGGCACAGGGACTCAGCAATCTCGCACCCTCGCGATCAAGACTATTTAATCTTAATAGGTAAGGCAGGGTAAATATAAGTGGAACTACAGCAAGCGACTAGCATATGAGGTGGCTATCCTGTTCGCAAAAGAGAGCGAGAAGAGGAGGCAAAGCGCGAGCGAGAAACTAGAGAGCAACCTGCGCAAACATTACTCCAACACCGTGTCCACTTCCCGGACTCCGCCGAGAAGAGGCCATCACGGTAACACACTCAGTTGATTCATTTTAATTAAGTTAAGGTTCAAGTTATCTACAACCGGACATTAACAAATTCCCATCTGCCCATAACCGCGGGCACTGCTTTCGAAAGTTCAAATCCCTGCAGGGGAGTCCCAACTTAGCCCATGACAAGCTCTCACGGTCAACGAAGGAATAGACCTCCTCCCGAGACGTTCCGATCAGACTCGATACCTCGGTTCTTCAAGACACTTCGACAGGTTAAAACTAGACCAGCAACACCGCCTGAATGTGCCAACAAATCCCGATAGGAGCTACACATATCTCGTTCTCAGGGCACACTCAGATGAGACTAGCTACGAGTAAAACCAAACCTCAAGTTTCCCCGAGGTGGCCCCGCAGGCAGCTCAGTCAGACTAACACTCAGAGGAGCACTGGCCCCGGGGGGGGGGGGCTAGAATAAGATGACCCTCGGGCTCTGGAAACCCAAGGGAAAAAGAGGCTAGGTGGCAAATCGTAAAACCAAGGTTGGGCATTGCTGGAAAAGCTTTAATCAAGGCGAACTATCAAGGGGTTCCCATTATAACCCAACCGCGTACGGAACGCAAAATCCGAGAACATAACACCGAGGGTATGATCATCTTGCCTGCAAAGTTGTCAGAGTTGACTGGATCCTCGAAAGCAAACTCAACAGGCTCCTCATTAGCGAACTCGTCTCCCGGCTCTACCCAAACAAGACAAACAAGCAACAAGGGCACAATCAAACACGTGAAATGCTCAAACAATATGATGCAAAGATGATAGGCTATGCGGGATGCGATGCGGGATGCATATGCAAGATTTGACAAGGGATGCAAGAACTTGGAATCAACATGGAAATCCAAGTGTTCCACTGGAAAGTTGAGATGAAATCGCTTGAAAACGATATAAAGAACGCCGGAATCGGAGTTATGGTTTGGAAATGGCAAGCGATTCAAATATGACACCGGTGTGCGATTTACAGCAAGTAGCCATCTAAATGCAACGAAATGAACATGCTAGAGCACCAAAACATGGCAACAAAATACATGGTAGGGATGCATTCAAGATGCTTGACAAAAGTCTAGCACTGAGCTACGGCCAAATCATCCATTAATAGGTTCAAACAAGCATGGCAAAAATGCATATGGTAAACAGATCTCAGACTTAGTGAAATTAACACTTGTCTGGAATTTCAGATCAGGTAGCACTCTTTGGAGCAACAAAACTACATGCTACAGGACCTTAACATGACAAAGTAAAATATAGGATGGAGCTACTCAAAAGTCTTAACAAAAGTCCCTTAGTGACCTTGAGCCAAAAGGGATCATAAAACACATTTGCAAGCATGTGAACATAGCAAAAGCATAATCAGTTTTCAGACTTGGTGAAAACTGGCACATGCTGAAACATATCTCAAGTAGGCATGTTTACGAGCTCGATGCACTCACTACGGAGCAAGTCATGAAAAGCTAAGCATACATCTATCAAGAATACACAAAATGCAAGCTAGACATGGCAAGAACAATAGCATAGCATGCACGGATCAACTACAACATCATCGGCAAAATCGCTAACAAGTAGACAATCTGCCGAGATTCACAAAGTGGCAAAAGTAGAGCTCGATTGACTCAAGCTAGGGTGCTCCATAATTGCAAACAAAGACATGGATGGATAGAGCACTACAAGATTAACAAAACATCCTTACTGATCATCCTCAAAAGAGGCACGGATCACTAGGAAACAACATGAACATATGGCAACATGAGATAAACAGATCAAGGACTTAGTGGAAATGCTAAGTCTCTGGAATCACCATTACCAAGTGCCTCACTTGGCAAGCTTGTGCTAGTCACCACACACATCACAAAAAATACATGGGTTGCACCTCTGGCAAGATGAAAAACCCTTAACAAAACATATGTAGAGCTCATGGGCATATCATGCACACAATAATCATGGCAAAAATGACAAAAAGCTAAATGGAGTAGCAGATCTGACAAATATCTCAAGTAGCCCTCTTCTAACAGCATTTCGGGCATCAAGATGAACTCAAATGAAAATGATGCAATGGAATAAAATGATGTACTCTCTGTGATGAACATTTTGCTATGCTATATGCCCAAAACGGAGCTACGGATGCAAAGTTACGGCACGATGAATAGGAGCATATGAGCTAGGGTTAGGGATAAAAAGTCAACCCGAACGGATCTAGATCTGAGATCCGGACAGCACGGATTACGAGGTTCGCTAGGGCACTGTTTACCGGCAGGGAGGGAGCTCGCCGGAGGTCGAGGGTCGGAGGAGGTCGCCGGACAGCGGCGGGGCGACGAGAATCGGGCGGCGGGGCGGAGCAGCCCGAGCGCCGGAGGGCGGCGCTGGCCGGGGACAGCGGGGTCGCGGTGGGAGGCGCCGGACGGCGTCGATGGCGGGCGGCGGCGCCGATGGCCTTGGGTGGCTGGGCGCGAGGAGGGTGGCGGCGGCTTCGGGCGAGAGGAGGCGGGGCGATGTGGGCCGCGGAGGGCCCCTCGCGGGCTCCGGCGGGCCCCGAGCGGTGGCGGCGATGTGGGCGCACGCCCGGCCATGTGGCGAGCGCGGGTTGGCGGCGGCGGAAGCATCCAGCCCGGACGAACGTGTCCGGCCGGCGCGGAGACGATTTTTAGGGTTACGGGAAGAGGAGATCCGCGAATTTCGGGAGGGGTCTTTAAATAGAGGTAGAGGGAGCTAGGAGAGTCCAAAAGAGGTGCGGTTTTCGGCCACGCGATCGTGATCGAACGCTCTAGATGATGGAGAAGGTTTTGGTGGGTCTTGGGACAAATTTGAGGGGTGTTGGGCTGCAACACGCACAAGGCCTTTTCGGTCCCTCGGTTAACCGTTGGAGTATCAAACAAAGTCCAAATGGTACGAAACTTAATAGGTGGTCTACCGGTAGTAAACCAAGGCCGCTTGGCAAGTCTCGGTCCAATCCGGAAATGTTTAATCTCCACATATGAAAGAAAGGTAGAAATGACCACCGGAGGAGAACGAAGCGCCGGAATGCAAAACGGACAACGGGGAAAAAGCTCGGATGCATGAGATGAACATGTATGTGAATGCAATGCACATGATGACATGATATGAGATGCATGACAACAACAACAACACACGGAAACAAAAACCCGAACCCGAGAAAATAAAATAACTTAAGGCCAGGACCGGCAAGAGTTGGAGTACAAATTGGGAAAGTCATATCCGAGGTGTTACATGTTAAGACGCGTTTAAAGTTCGGTTGAACATGGATATGATATAAGTACTTCGGTACATGCAATCATTCTTCTACCCAAGTCACTTGGGGGCTCTTAAGTTTATTTGAGCCGTTTTATAATAAGTGTTCTTCTTCTTAGTCGTTGCAAAGTTTTATTATTATTTATCACTCCCTTTTTCGACACGAGTGTGCGGTCACTAGCCGGGGAGCCTAATTTCTCTCTCAAAGCCGCTAGAGTTTAGTTTGCTAAACTGGCCTGATGAGAAGTTCTCCGCCCTCGGGATAGGAGGTTGAAGCCGTAGGCTGACCCGCTCGAAGTCTTGAGATAGGATGTATCATGTTAAAGCACGACATAAGCACTTCCTTTTTCTAAGACCAACTTTCGGATTGGCACCGAACACTTGATATTGTTCGGACGTCATGTTTTTACCGACGTTTCTTGGTTTTCCAAGCTTTTTGGCACTTTCAAACTATTTGTGCTTTTCCAGCATTAGTCTCGCAGTGCAACGCCGGACACCTTTAGGGATTCGGCAAAAACATTCTCAGATATTGCTATATATGCATCGGTTTCGAATTGTGTCTTTGGTCAATAGTTGGGTTGCCCGGCTCCTGCACTTGCTTCCTACGTTCCGTTTTGTTCGGCTAGGCGTGCAAAGGGAGAACCACTGCGATTGTGCTTCCAACTCACATGATTAAGCACCTTAGTGGAGAAAGCCAAAAACTGACTGTCACAATAAGCGTAAACTGGTTAGCGATCCGATGACTATGACGGGCCATTCATAACATTGGCCGAAGTGTTTACGGCTTGACCTCGACTGTCACTGAACACTACCGGGGGCTATTAACTAGCCTCCCAAACTAAATCCTCGATATTTTGCTCTTACATAGGAGCTGAGGTTTCATGATCATGCTTAGCATGACAACCCAAAGAAAGGAACCGATAGCGGGACTATTTTCTTTGGAAGACATTTCTTCTGTTAAACAGTAATATAACATATCTCTCTGCGTACCTTTGTTTATAAAACCGTATGGCCAGATTGCCTTGTTTGTTGTAAATCTTTGCCCCCATAAAGGTTTTATAAAGTAGGACAAACACTCCTCGGCTACTGGCCGAGGAGGTGGAAGACGATGGTCGGTTAACAAAGTTTTGTACAATGCGGATCTGAGCATTAATGACGTAAAGCACTTGGATACATAGAGTTATTACACATAATCTGTGATTTTACTATGGATATTGATCCTTAATTCGGCCACCCGTGCCCGCATTAAGGCTCGGGGGCTACTGGGCTTCGGGCTTATTATTTACAAATATTAAAGGGGCGCATCGATCCCCTGATCTGGTGTTGCCACCCGACTAGTGTCTCGGGGGCTACTGCATTGCTTGTCGAATGCAGAAAATTTCATGTGCAATATAGTTTTCGAGGAGATTTTGATCCTCAGGTTGGTCGGCCGCACCCAACCTGAGTCTCGAGGACTGAGCATGCCGCTTTTAGTGTCCCGAAGTATTCTGCCGAGCTTGGACTTGATCCTCAGGCCGATTTTGCAAATCAACCTGAGTCTCAGCAGCTACTGGGATCAGCGGTCTTATGTCATCCTTCAGGTGCATCTCAGGTTTTAGACCGATACACACCATGAGGGCTACTGGCTATATATCTCGGTAGAGAATAAATTGCATCAATAAAAAATATTCACAAAAATCGGCCCACAGTTGGGGTGGTGCACCACCTCGGAAGTAGTCCGGCATAAAAGCTCGGGCGCTAGTGGCTGGCTCCATAGAGGGCATTTCCGGCATTAAGCTCGGCTAAACTCCTTCAACTTTTTTGAACCAAGGTGATATGACACCTCGGATATAGTCCGGCGTTGGAGCTGGGACACTGTCCAACGTTGGAGCTCGGATACAGTCCGACGTTGGAGCTTGGACATAGTCCAGCGTTGGAGCTCGGATACATTCCGGTGTTGGAGCTCGGAAGCGGTCCGGCATTGGTGCTCGGCTGCAAAAGGTACCTCGAATGCAGTCCGGCGTTGGAACCCGGACGCAAGAGGACGCTGCCGCCCGGGAACAATTTCAAACCCGAGGTGTGGCATAAAAATAACAAGGCATTGATAAAGGCCAGAAACTTAAAGGGGCTCCTCGGATACCCGACGTGTAAACTCGCCGAATGCATTTCGGCGATCCTCAAGATCGAAGATGAGAAGATTTGTTGAACCAGTTTTCAAGACCGTCAACCGAAGATGAAGAACAGCTCAGAAGAATCGAGGAGCATCCCTAACTTGAAGACCGGTTCAGGGGGCTACTGACGGCGTCCTGGACTAGGGGGTACTCACCACGTCGTCTCCCGATCTATTAGATTGGGCCGAGGTCCCCCGTGGCCGTATACTCATGGGCCAGTTCGGACGGCTGCCGCATACAAGGAAGATTCCACAAGACTTGGCGATCAAGACAAGGACTTCTCCCCACCGACGTATTCGGCTAGGACTCTTGTTATCCTAGGCCTCCGGTGCATTATATAAACCGAGGCCAGGCTAGTCGATACAGAGAGACAACTCCATATACAACAATCATACCATAGGCTAGCTTCTAGGGTTTAGCCTCCTTGACCTCGTGGTAGATCTACTCTTGTACTACCGATATCATCAATATTAATCAAGCAGGAGTAGGGTATTACCTCCATCGAGAGGGCCCGAACCTAGGTAAACATCGTGTTCCCTTGTCTGCTATTACCATCCGGCCTTGACGCACAGTTCGGAACCCCCTACCCGAGATCTGCCGGTTTTGACCCCGACAAAAGGCTTATGTCCTTAATGCACCGCTCAGTGTGCTGAGCCTCGAATGTCGTCTGTGGATGTTGCGAACATCTGACATACACATTTTGATAACTACGTGATAGTTCAGTTAAACGGTTTAGAGTTGAGGCACCGAAGACGTTTTGAAACGTCACGAAACATATGAGATGTTTCGAGGGCTGAAATTGGGATTTCAGGCTCGTGCCCATGTCAAGAGGTATAAGACCTCCGACGATTTTCTTAGCCTGCAAACTAAGGGAGAAAAGCTTAATTGTTGACCTTGTGCTCAGATTGTCTGAGTACAACAATCATTTGAATCAAGTGGGAGTTGATCTTCCAGATGAGATAGTGATGTTTCTCCGAACTCATTACCACCAAGCTGCTAGAGCTTCGTGATGAACTATAATATATCAGGGACATATATGATAATCCTTGAGATATTCGTGATGTTTGACACCACAAAAGTAGAAATCAAGAAGGAGCATCAATTGTTGATGGTTGGTGAAACCACTAGTTTCAAGAAGGGCAAGGGCAAGAAGGGATACTTCATGAAACGGCAAATCAGCTGCTGCTCTAGTGAAGAAACCCAAGGTTGAACCCAAACCCGAGACTAAGTGCTTCTGTAATAAGGGGAACAGCCACTGGAGCAGAATTTCCCTAGATACTTGGTAGATGAGAAGGCTGGCAAGGTCGACAGAAGTATATTGGATATGCATTATAATGTGTACTTTACTAGTACTCCTAGTAGCACCAGGGTATTAGATACCGGTTCGGTTGCTAAGTGTTAGTACCTCGAAACAAAAGGCTACGGAATAAACGGAGACTAGCTAAAAGGTGAGATGACGATATGTGTTGGAAGTATTTCCAAGGTTGATCAAATATCGTACGCCCCTTCTACCATCGAGAATGGTATTAAAACCTAAATAATTGTTATTTGGTGTTTGCGTTGAGCATAGACATGATTGGATTATGTCTATCGCGATATGGTTATTCATTTAAGGAGAATAATGGTTACTCTGTTTATTTGAATAATACCATCCGGATCGTAGTGATACACATTTTTATGCCAAAGGTATAAGATAGTAATGATAGTACCACACAAATGTGGCACTGCAATTTGAGTCATGTTGGTATAAAACGCATGAAGAAGCTCCATGTTGATGGATCTTTGGACTCACTCATTTTTGAAAAGTTTGAGACATGCGAACCATGTCTATTGGTGTATATGCATGAAGAAACTCCATGCAAATGGACCGTTTGGACTCACTTGATTTTGAATCACTTGAGACATGCAAATCATACCACATGGGCAAGATGACTGAAAGCCTCGTTTTCAGTAAAATGGAACTAGAAAGCAACTTGTTGGAAGTAATACATTTTGATGTGTGCAGTCCAATGAGTGCTGAGGCGTGTAGTGGATATCGTTATGTTCTTACTTCACAGATGATTTGAGTAGATGTTGAGTATATTTACTTGATGAATCACGAGTCTGAATTATTGCAAGGTTCAAGTAATTTCAGGGTGAAGTTGAAAGATCGTCGTGACAAGAGGATAAAAGATCTATGATATGATCATAGAGATGAATATCTGAATTACGAGTTTGGCACAGAATTAAGACATTGTGGAAATTGTTTCACAACTAATACAGCCTGGAACACCATAGTGTGATGGTGTGTCCGAACATCATAACTGCACCCTATTGGATATGATGCATACCATGATGTCTCTTATCGAATTACCACGATAGTTTATGGGTTAGGCATTAGAGACAACCACATTCACTTTAAATAGGGCACCACGTAATTTCGATGAGATGACACCGTATGAACTATGGTTTAGAGAAACCTAAGCTGTCATTTATTAAAAGTTTGGGGCTGCGACGCTTATGTGAAAAAGTTTCAGGCTGATAAGCTCGAACCCAAAGCGGATAAACGCATCTTCATAGGACACCCAAAACAGTTGGGTATACCTCCTGTCTCAGATCCGAAAGCAATAAGGGATTGTTTATAGAATCGGGTCCTTTCTCGAGGAAAAGTTTCTCTCGAAAGAATTGAGTGGGAGGATGGTGGAGACTTGATGAGGTTATTGAACCGTCTCTTTAACTAGTGTGTGGTAGGGCACAGAGAGTTGTTCCTGTGGCACCTACACCAATTGAAGTGGAAGCTTATGATAGTGATCATGAAACATCAGATCAAGTCACTACCAAACCTCGTGGGATGACAAGGATGCGTACTACTTCAGAATGGTACGTAATCCTGTCTTGGAAGTCATGTTGCTAGACAACAATGAACCTACGAGCTATGGAGAAGCGATGGTGGGCCTGGATTCCAAAATGGCTCGAGGCCATATAATCCAAGAGAGGATCCATATATGAAAACAAAGTGTAGACTTTGGAAGAACTACTTGATGGTCGTAAGGCTGTTAGGTACATATGGATTTTAAAAGGAAGACGGACAATGATGGTAAGTATCACCATTAAGAAAGCTCGACTTGTCGTTAAGATGTTTTCCGACAAGTTCAAGGAGTTGACTACGATGAGACTTTCTCACTCGTAGCGATGCTAAGAGTCTGTTGAAATTATATTAGCGATTACTGCATTATTTATGAAATCTTGCAGATAGGATGTCAAAACATTGTTTCCTCGACGATTTTCTTGAGGAAAGGTTGTATGTGATACAACCGGAAGGTTTTGTCAATCCTGAAAGATGCTAATAAGTATGCAAAGCTCCAGCAATCCTTCCAAGGACTGAAGTAAGCATCTCGGAGTTGGAATGTATGCTTTGATGAGATGATCAAAGATTTTGGGTGTATACAAAGTTTATGAGAAACTTGTATTTCCAAAGAAGTGAGTGGGAGCACTATAGAATTTCTGATGAATATATGTTGTTGACATATTGTTGATCAGAAATGACGTAGAATTTCTGGAAAGCATATAGGGTTATTTGGAAAGTGTTTTTCAATGGAAAGCCTGGATTAAGCTACTTGAACTTTGAGCATCAAGATCTATATGGATAGATCAAAACGCTTAATGGCACTTTCAAATGAGCACATACCTTGACATGATCTTGAAGGTGTTCAAGATGGATCAGTCAAAGAAGGAGTTCTTGCCTGAGTTGTAAGGTATGAAGTTAAGACTTAAAGCTCGATCACGGCAGAAGAAAGAGGAAGGACGAAGGTCGTCCCCTATGCTTTTGTCATAGGCTCTATACGGTATGCCATGCTGAGTACCGCACCTGATGTGTGCCTTGCCACATATCTAGCAAGAGAGTACAAAGGTAATCTAGGAGTAGATCACCAGATAGCGGTCTAAATTATCCTTAGAGGAATAAGGATATGTTTCTCGGTTATGGAGGTGATAAAGAGTTCGACGTAAAGAGTTACGTCGATGCAAGCTTAACACCTATCCGGATAGCTCTGAGTAGAGATACCGGATACGTATAATGGAGCAACAATTTAGAATAGCTCCAAGTAGAACAGTTATTTGAAATGGCTCCAAATGTAGCGTAGTAGTTGCATCTACAAGATGACATAGAAATTTGCGAAGTACATACAGATCTGAATGTTGCAGACCCGTTGACTGAAACCTCTCTCACAAGCATAACATGATCAAACCCAGGACTCTTTGGGTGTTAGTCACATGGGGATGTGACCTTGAGTGTTAATCACATATCGATGTGAACTGGATTATTGACTCTAGTGCAAGTGGGAGACTGTTGGAAATATGCCCTAGAGGCAATAATAAATTGGTTATTATTATATTTCCTTGTTCATGATAATCGTTTATTATCCATGCTAGAATTGTATTGATAGGAAACTCAGATACATGTGTGGATACATAGACAACACCATGTCCCTAGTAAGCCCCTAGTTGACTAGCTCGTTGATCAATAGATGGTTACAGTTTCCTGACCATGGACATTGGATGTCGTTGATAACGGGATCACATCATTAGGAGAATGATGTGATGGACAAGACCCAATCCTAAGCCTAGCACAAAGATCGTGTAGTTCGTATGCTAAAGCTTTTCTAATGTCAAGTATCATTTCCTTAGACCATGAGATTGTGCAACTCCCGGATACCGTAGGAATACTTTGGGTGTGCCAAACGTCACAACGTAACTGGGTGGGTATAAAGGTACACTATAGGTATCTCCGAAAGTGTCTGTTGGGTTGGCAAGAATCGAGACTGGGATTTGTCACTCCGTGTAAACGGAGAGGTATCTCTGGGCCCACTCGGTAGGACATCATCATAATGTGCACAATGTGACCAAGGAGTTGATCACGGGATGATGTGTTACGGAACGAGTAAAGAGACTTGCCGGTAACGAGATTGAACAAGGTATCGGGATACCGACGATCGAATCTCGGGCAAGTATCGTACCGATAGACAAAGGGAATTGTATACAGGATTGATTGAATCCTCGACATCATGGTTCATCCGATGAGATCATCGTGGAACATGTGGGAGCCAACATGGGTATCCAGATCCCGCTGTTGGTTATTGGCCGGAGAGTTATCTCGGCCATGTCTGCATGACTCCCGAACCCGTAGGGTCTACACACTTAAGGTTCGATGACGCTAGGGTTATAGGGAATAGATATACGTGGTTACCGAATGTTGTTCGGAGTCCCGGATGAGATCCCGGACGTCACGAGGAGTTCCAGAATGGTCCGGAGGTAAATATTAATATATGGGAAGTCCTGTTTTGGTCACCGGAAAAGTTTCGGGGTTTATCGGTAACGTACCGGGACCACTAGGAGGGTCCCGGGGGTCCACCAAGTGGGGCCACCGGCCCCGGAGGGCTGCATGGGCCAAGTGTGGGAGGGGACCAGCCCCAGGTGGGCTGGTGCGCCCCCCACAATGGCCCAAGGCGCCTAGGGCTTGGGGAGGGGGCGCCCCACCTAGCTTGGGGGGCAAGTTTCCCCTCTCCCCCCCTTGGCCGCCCCACCAGATGGGATCTGGGCTGGCCGCCGCCCCTAGGGTGGAACCCTAGGTGGGGGCGCAGCCCCTCCCTCTCTCCTATATATAGTTGAGGTCTTTGGGGATGCCAACACGTGAGTTCTTGACCTCTCCCTGGCGCAGCCCTACCTCTCTTTCTCCTCATATCTCGCGGTGCTTGGCGAAGCCCTGCTGGATCACCATGCTCCTCCACCACCACCACGCCGTTGTGCTGCTGTTGGATGGAGTCTTCCTCAACCCCTCCCTCTCTCCTTGCTGGATCAAGGCATGGGAGACGTCACCGGGCTGTACGTGTGTTGAACGCGGAGGTGCCGTCCGTTCGGCACTAGGATCATCGGTGATTTGGATCACGACGAGTACGACTCCATCAACCCCGTTCACTTGAACGCTTCCGCTTAGCAATCTACAAGGGTATGTAGATGCACTCTCCTTCCCCTCGTTGCTAGATTACTCCATAGATTGATCTTGGTGATGTACCGAAGGTAGTTCGGAGTCCCGGATGAGATCGGGGACATGACGAGGAGTCTCGAAATGGTAGAGACGTAAAGATCAAAATATTGGACGACTATATTCGGACATTGGAAAGGTTCCGAGTGGTTCGAGTATTTTTCGGAGTACCGGGGAGTTACAGGAATACGGGGGAAGAAGTATATGGGCCTTATTGGGCTTTAGGGGAGAGAGAGAGAGGCATCCCCCCCAATGACTAGTCTGAATTGGACTAGGGGGAGGGGCGGCGCCCCCTCCTTCCTTCTCTTCCCTCTTCCCCTTCCTTGTCTCCTACTCCTACTATTTGGAAGGGGAGGAATCCTACTCCCAGTGGGAGTAGGACTCCTCCAGGGCGCATCATAGGGGCCGACCCTCTCCCCCTCCTCCGCTCCTTTATATACGTGGCCAGGGGCACCCCATAGACACACAAGTTGATCTGTTGATCTCTCCCAGCTGTGTGCGGTGCCCCTCCACCATAATCCACCTCGATCATATCGTAGCGGTGCTTAGGCGAAGCCTTGCGTCGGTAACATCATCATCACCGTCACCACGCCACCGTGCTGACGAAACTCTCCTGTGAAGTTTTGCTGGATCGGAGCTCGCAGGACGTCATCGAGCTGAACGTGTGCTGAACTCGGAGGTGCCGTGCGTTCGGTACTTGGATCGGTCGGATCGTGAAGACGTACGACTACATCAACCGCGTTGTGCTAACGCTTCCTCTTTCGGTCTATGAGGGTACGTGGACACACTCTCCCCTCTCGTTGCTATGCATCACCATGATCTTGCGTGTGCATAGGAATTTTTTTGAAATTACTACGTTCCCCAACAGTGGCATCCGAGCCAGGTTTTACGCGTTGATGTTATATGCACGAGTAGAACACAAGTGAGTTGTTGGCGATACAAGTCATACTGCTTACTAGCATGTCATACTTTGGTTCGGCGGTATTGTTGGATGAAGCAGCCCGGACCGACATTACACGTACGCTTACGCGAGACTGGTTCTACCGACGTGCTTTGCACACAGGTGGCTGGCGGGTGTCAGTTTCTCCAACTTTAGTTGAACCGAGTGTGGCTACGCCCGGTCCTTGTGAAGGTTAAAACAACACTAACTTGACGAACTATCGTTGTGGTTTTGATGCGTAGGTAAGAACGGTTCTTGCTCAGCCCGTAGCAGCCACGTAAAACTTGCAACAACAAAGTAGAGGACGTCTAACTTGTTTTTGCAGGGCATGTTGTGATTTGATATGGTCAAGACATGATGAGATATAAATTTTTGTATGATATGATCATGTTTTGTTAAAGTTATCGGCTACTGGCAGGAGCCTTATGGTTGTCTCTTTATTCGCATAAGATGCAAGTGCTATGTAATAGATTTACTTTATCGCTATGCGATAACAATAGTTGCAAAAGCAATAGCTGGTCAGACGACCATGTGACGACACGTTGATAAAAGATCAAGATGGTGGAGATCATAGTGTCATGCCAGTAACAATGGAGAGCATGACAGTACTTCGGAGATGGAGATCACAAGCATAAGAGGATGATGGCCATATCATATCACTTATATTGATTGCATGTGATGTTTATCTTTTATGCATCTTATTTTGCTTTGATTGATGGTAGCATTATAAGATGATCTCTCGCTAAATTTCAAGATAAAAGTGTTCTCCCTGAGTATGCACCATTGCCAAAGTTCGTCGTGCCCGGACACCACGTGATGATCGGGTGTGATAAGCTCTACGTCCATCTATAACAGGTGCAAGCCAGTTTTGCACACGCAGAATACTCAGGTTAAACTTGACGAGCCTAGCATATGCAGATATGGCCTCGGAACAATGAGATCGAAAGGTCGAGCGTGAATCATATAGAAGATATGATCAACATAGTGATGTTCACCATTGAAAACTACTCCATCTCACGTGATGATCGGACATGGTTTGGTTGATTTGGATCACGCGATCACTTAGATGATTAGAGGGATGTCTATCTAAGTGGGAGTTCTTAAGTAATATGATTAAATTGAACTTCAATTTATCATGAACTTAGTCCTGATAGTGTTAGCATATCTATGTTGTAGATCAATAGCTCGCGTTTAGCTCCCCTGTTTTATTTTTGATATGTTCCTAGAGAAAACTAAGTTGAAAGATGTTAGTAGAAATGATGCGGATATGATCTGTGATCTGAGGATTATCCTCATTGCTGCACAGAAGTATTATGTCCTTGATGCACCGCTAGGTGACATAACTATTGCAGGAGCAGATGCAGACGTTATGAATGTTTTGACAAAAGCTCGGTATGATGACTACTTGATAGTTTAGTGCACCATGCTTTACGGCTTAGAACCGGGACTTCAAAAATGTTTTGAACGCCACGGAGCATATCAGATGTTCCAAGAGTTGAAACTGGTATTTCATACTCATACCCGTGTCGAGAGGTATGAGACTTCTGACAGTACTTTGCCTACAAGATGGAGGAGAATAGCTCAACTAGTGAGCATGTGCTCAGATTGTTGATACGTCTCCGTCGTATCTACTTTTCCAAACACTTTTGCCCTTGTTTTGGACTCTAACTTGTATGATTTGAATGGAACTAACCCGGACTGACGCTGTTTTCAGCAGAATTGCCATGGTGTTGTTTTATGTGCAGAAAACAAATATTCTCGGAATGACCTGAAACTCCATGGAACATCTTAGAAAAAACAATAAAAAATCCTCGCCAAAGATGAAGACCAGGGGGCCCACACCCTTCTCACGAGGGTGGGGGGCGCGCCCCCCTACCTCGTGGCCCCCCTGGAAACCCTCCGACGCCAACTCCAACTCTATATATTTGCTTTGGAGAGAGAAAAATAAGAGAGAAGAAATCATCGCGTTTTACGATACGAAGCTGCCACCAAGCCCTAAAACCTCTCGGGAGGGCTGATCTGGAGTCCGTTCGGGGCTCCGGAAAGGGGGATTCATTGCCGCCGTCATCATCAACCATCCTCCATCACCAATTTCATGATGCTCACCGCCGTGCGTGTGTAATTCCATCGTAGGCTTGCTGGACGGTGATGGGTTGGATGAGATTTATCATGTAATCGAGTTAGTTTTGTTAGGGTTTGATCCCTAGTATCCATTATGTTCTGAGATTGATGTTGCTATGACTTTGCTATGCTTAATGCTTGTCACTAGGGCCCGAGTGCCATGATTTCAGATCTGAACCTATTATGTTTTTATAAATATATGTGAGTTCTTGATCCTATCTTGCAAGTCTATAGTCACCTACTATGTGTTATGATCCGGCAACCCCGAAGTGACAATAATCAGGACCACTCCCGGTGATGACCATAGTTTGAGGAGTTCATGTATTCACTATGTGCTAATGCTTTGTTCGAGTTCTCTATTAAAAGGAGGCCTTAATATCCCTTAGTTTCCAATAGGACCCCGCTGCCACGGGAGGGTAGGACAAAAGATGTCATGCAAGTTCTTTTTCCATAAGCACGTATGACTATATACGGAATACATGCCTACATTACATTGATGAATTGGAGCTAGTTCTGTGTCACCCTATGTTATGACTGTTACATGATGAACCGCATCCGGCATAATTACCCATCACTGATCCGGTGCCTACGAGTTTTACATATACTGGTTCTCGCTTATTTACTTTTCCGCTGCTACTGTTACAATCACTACAAAATACCAAAAATATTACTTTTGTTGTCTTTACTTTTGTTGCCGCTACCACCACTATCATATTACTTTGCTACTAAACACTTTGCTGCAGATACTAAGTTTCCCGGTGTGGTTGAATTGACAACTCAACTGCTAATACTTGAGAATATTCTTTGGCTCCCCTTGTGTCGAATCAATAAATTTGGGTTGAATACTCTACCCTCAAAAGCTGTTGCGATCCCCTATACTTGTGGGTTATTAAGACTAATTTCTGGCGCCGTTGCCGGGGAGCATAGCTCTATTCTTTGAGTCACTTGGGATTTATATCTGCTGGACACTATGAAGAACTTGAGAGATCCAAAAACCAAGATCTATCCCTCAACTACGAGGGGAGGTAAGGAGCTGCCATCTAGCTCTGCACTTGATTCACCTTCTGTTATGAGTAAGTTAGCGACACCTACATCTGCTTCTGCTATTCGTTCTGATATGTCGCATGTTATTGATGATGCCACTTCTGCTATGCATGATACTACTGTGCCCCTTAGTGAATTTCTTGATGAACAAATTGCTAGGGCTAGAGAAAAAGAAATTATTGAATCTGAATACGATGATGAAAATATGCATGTTATTCCTGAGGGTTATCTTTTTGATATGGAATATTCTGCCGCTATTTTTGCTTGCAAAGATAGATATGAGCTTAAGAGGTTATTAATTAAATGGAACAAAGAATCACTTAGAGATAAAACGAGACCTGACCCTGCTTTTGCTACTTCACCTATTTGTGTTCCCGATAAGGATTATGAATTCTCTGTTGATCCTGATATAATTACTTTGGTTGAATCTGATCCGTTTTATGGCTATGAATCTGAAACTGTTGTGGCACATCTTACTAAGTTAAATGATATAGCTACCCTGTTCACTAATGATGAGAGATCGCGTTACCTTTATATACTCAAAATATTTCCATTCTCATTAAAGGGTGATGCTAAGATATGGTTTAATTCTCTTGATCCTGGTTGTGTGCGTAGTCCCCAGGATATGATTTATTACTTCTTTGCTAAATATTTCCCTGCTCATAAGAAACAAGCTGCTTTGAGGGAAATATACAACTTCGTGCAAATTAAAGAAGAGAGTCTCCCACAAGCTTGGGGAGGCTTCTCAAGTTGCTTAATGCGTTGCCTGATCATCCTCTTAAGAAACCTGAAATACTTGATATCTTTTATAATGGACTAACCGATGCTTCCAGAGATTACCTGGATAGTTGTGCTAGTTCTCTTCTCAGGGAAAGAACACCGGATGAAGCTGAAATTCTATTGAATAATATGTTGACAAATGAAAATAATTGGGCACCTCCTGAGCCAACTCCTGAGCCAGCTCCTGCTCCAATTACTGAGCCCATTCCAAAACCAACTCCGAAGAATAGAGGTGTTCTATTTCTTAGTCCCGAAGATATGCAAGAGGCAAAGAAATCTATGAAAGAAAAAGGTATTAAAGCTGAAGACGTTAAGAATTTACCTCCTATTGAAGAAATACATGGTCTTAATATACCACCTGTTCAAGAAACATATGATCTTAATTATTTATTTACTGAAGAACCTCCTGATCCCGATATCCCGACACAGGTAGTAAAGGTAAATTCTCTCTATAGATATGATAAAGCTGAAGTCCCTCCTACTAAAATTGCTAGTCACTGCTTGGATGAGTTTGATAACTTTATGTTTAAGCAAGACGACTTCAATGCTTATTTTGGTAGACAATTAAAAGAAAATGCTTATATGATTAGACACTTGGGTGATTATATGGCTAATATTAAAGGTGAACTTAAACTTGTTAGCAAACATGCTTCTATGGTTACCACTCAAGTAGAACAAGTACTTAAGGCTCAAAAAGAAGTGCTTAATGAAATGAATAATAAGAAAAATGATTGTGTTGTTAGAGTGGCTACTAGAACTGGTAGAATGACTCAAGAACCTTTGTATCCTGAAGGCCACCCTAAGAGAATCGAGCAAGATTCTCAAAGAAATAATATTGATGTTCCTAGTTCTTCTAAAAAGAAGAAGAAGAAAAATGATAGAACTGTGCAAACTTCTAGTGAACCTATTGCTGAACCACCTGATAATCCAAATGATATATCTATGTCTGATGTTGAAACACAATCTGGTAATGAACATGAACCTAGTAAAAATATTAATGATGATGTTCATGATGATGCTCAACCTAGTAATGATAATGATGCAGAAATTGAACCTGCCGTTGATCTTGATAACCCACAATCAAAGAATCAACGTTATGATAAAAGAGACTTCGTTGCTAGGAAACATGGTAAAGAAAGGGAACCTTGGGTTCTGAAACCCATGCCTTTTCCTCCGAAACCAACCAAGAAAAAGGATGACGAGGATTTTGAGCGCTTTGCTGAAATGATTAGGCCTATCTTTTTGCGTATGAGATTAACTGATGTGCTCAAAAGAAATCCTTATGCTAAATATATGAAGGATATCATTACTAATAAAAGAAAGATACCGGAAGCTGAAATTTCCACCATGCTTGATAATTATACTTTTAAGGATGGAATACCAAAGAAACTTGGAGACCCCGGAGTACCTACTATACCTTGCTCCATTAAAAGAAATTATATTAAAACTGCTTTATGTGATCTTGGAGCCGGTGTTAGTGTTATGCCTCTCTCTTTATATCATAGACTTGACTTGAATAAGCTGACACCTACTGAAATATCTTTGCAAATGGCTGATAAATCAACTGCTATACCTGTCGGTATTTGTGAGGATGTGCCTGTTGTGGTTGCGAACGTTACTATTTTAACGGACTTTGTTATACTTGATATTCCCGAGGATGATAGTATGTCCATTATTCTTGGAAGACCTTTTCTTAATACTGCAGGGGCTGTTATTGATTGCAACAAAGGCAATGTCACTTTTCATGTTAATGGTAATGAGCATACGGTTCACTTTCCAAGGAAACAACCTCAAGTTCATAGTATTAATTCTATTGGGAAAATTCCATCGATTATATTTGGAGGTTTTGAATTTCCTCTCCCTACTGTCAAGAAGAAATATGATATTCTTATTGTTGGGGATGTGCATATCCCCACTGAGGTAACTTAGTGTTATTCGAAATTTCTCCGGTTTCATGATTATCGGAATGAGTTTGTTAACAAGACTTGATCAACCTTGTTAGTGGATTCTTTTTGATGAGCATGAGATGGATGAAACAAGAAGCACAAACTTCTATACCCCACTTTTACTTTCTGTTATTTATATTAAATAAAGTAAAAATAGTATTTTCAGTCTGTTTCCTGGCTTATCCGTGCAATATAAAAATATCCTGAAAATAAAAGTCCTCAGAATGCCATGCCAATTTAATATGATTTTTTCTGGAATATTTGAGGATTTACTGTGCAAAAATTACAGCTGGAGGAGCTGCCACCTGGCCACGAGGGTGGTGGGCGCGCCCCCCTGCCTCGTGGGCCCACGGTGGCCGTCCTCCACTTATCCCAACACCCATCTTCTTCCTCTATCTCACACAAACCCGAAAAACCAACTCAAGCACGAGTTTCAGCCACTTTTGCTATGATTTTCGATCTCCTTGCTCAAAGCACCTCTCGCAAAACTGCTTGGGGAGATTGTTCCTTGGTATGTGACTCCTCCATTGGTCCAATTAGTTTTTGTTCTAGTGCTTTATTCTTTGCAAATTTGTGCTGCATAGGTGACCATGTTCTTGAGCTTGCATGTCAAATTTATATGGTTCTAAGTAGTTCTAATGCTTGATATAGGCTCTAGGCACTTGTAGGAGTAGTTGCTATCAATATTATTGAACTTGGTTCACTTCTATTTTGAAGTTACTAAAAATTTCAGAATTTTTCAGAAAATGATGAGGAGATTATTGAGGGGCTCATCGAGCCAAAGCTCGAAGGAAAAGGCACCATAGCCTAAGTATAATTTGCCGCACACCGCGGAGATTCGGGCGTGTGAATGGCCTTCTGATGATTTCCTGAGAGCAGCCGTTATCTATGAAGATTTTCATGAATTGGCTCACAATGCAGGCCTCACCGCTTTCCTCCACGACCAATGCGATCTGTATCTCTTACTCACAAATACCTTTGTGCAGAACTTTCATTTTCATTCTAGGAACTCACCACCTATGGTGGAGTTTCATTTATATGATGAGCATAAGGAGATGCCACTTTATGATTTCTGTTGGATTTGTTTAGTCCCTTTTGAGGGCAAGTGTAACATCCCAAATTTTCAATTTGGAATGTTATACATTAGATCATCTTTGCATATCATATTTTATTGCTTTTGGTGGATCCTAGAAATTCTACGCAACACAAGGACCCTCGGAGAGAGTTGGGGATTTCGTTATTTTCATATTTGAGTTTTTCTCAAATTTTGAAAATAGGATCATTTGATTTTATTTCTTTTATCTTCAATTATTACTATTATCAAATTATGAGAGAGGGAATAAAATGACTTTCCCAAAAATAGGGAAATATTGAGGATTTAATAAAAAAATCAAATAAGGTTTTATTTTGGTTTTATTTGCTATTTATTTGAATTTAGGAAAAATTGCACGTTTTCAAAAATAGCATTTAGAGCCAAAAAAATGTTCATCCTTTTCTAAATATTTTATTTAGACGGAGAAAATTTGTTTTGGCATTTTTAGATTTTTATTTATTTTTCTAGAATTTTTTTAGGCGCAGCGAAATTGTTAAAAAAAAACCCGCGCCCGACTGGGCCAAGGGCCCAGCTGAGCCAGGCCGGTCCAAGCTGCCGCCGCCTTTGCCGCTCGTGCAGCCGCCGGACTCGGGAGTCCGATCCTGAGCCGCCGCCGCCCGTCGCCCCTTCCCCAAGCCATGGCCGCCCCCCCTTTATAACCCCACCGGAGCCCCCCTGGAGCCCCGAGCCGCCGCTGCCGGCACCCCACGCCGCCCCG
>NC_041384.1:582589878-582606159 GCF_002162155.2 Triticum dicoccoides | reverse complement strand
CGCCGCCCCGCCGGAGCCTCGCCGAAGCGCCGCTGTCGAGGTAGCCGCTGGCCGGTTTTTGAGAAAAAGCCATTTCGTTTTTTTGAAAACCCCAGTTTTCGTTTTTTTAATAGATCGGTTTTTCTTTGGTTATTTATTTAGCGAGCGCCCGCTCGTCCGTTCGTTTTAACGAACGCGTTTTTTGTTTAGTTCCTGTTAGTGAACGTTCGTTCGTTAACCTGTTCGTCGTTTTTCTTTTTCTCGGATTAAATCCGCGGTTTTCCTGATCGCGATCCCTGTTCCGATGTTCGTTTTAGTTTATCTTTTCGCTCGTTTATCGGAATCAGGCGATTCAAGCCCCTGGAGTTTCGTCTCGAAACCCTCTTTCCGTTTAACCAACTCAAACAAGTTTCTGCCACTGTAAAAATTGCCTTAGGTCCAGAATAGTAAATGAAGCTTGTTTCTTTTGCCGTTTGTCTTTTGTTGCTTCGTTCGTTTTGATTCTTTTGCCAACCGGAGTTCTTAATTTGAACTTCCTGGTTAGATCTCTTGTTCGAGTTCTTACCTGTGCATTAGTTGAGTAGTTATTGTATGCTTGTTTGTTTGCGATAGAGTACCCGGAGTGCACCGCTTGCTACTTCGAATCGCTAGGTTTCCCGGATCATCAGCAAGGCAAGTAACACTCTGATGATATCTCCTACTACCCAGTTTTATTGCATTAGATCAATCCTCACACGTTGCATGATTAGGATCTAATTAAATTGTGGGTTTGGGGAGGAGTTGAGATAGAACCTATTACCTGTTTATTATCAAAACCTTTGGGAGTTACTCTATGTTTGCTTGTTATTGCTATGCTATGCTAGTAGATGTGGATTGGGTGAGTGTATCCATGACAGATGTGAGATTGTTAATTAATGGTTTATTTAAGGTGGCAACCTAAACACACAACTGGGTGGATTGAGGCACTTGAGTATTCCAGCGATTGCCTATTTTCTTTTGGACCGCCACCCAGGCTCAAAGGGATCATGAGACTATTCATGCTAGAAACTTCTGTGTGCAGCCACAAGCTACTATGGGCTCTAGCATAGTTGACTAAGTCGTGCGAACTCTTAGAGTGGTAGACTAGCAGATGTAGGGGATGTAGGTTGGTACGGTCTACCCGTTCGTAAGGTGCTAGCGCTTCTGAAAGACTATGTCTCGGTCATCCATTTCTCAAACACCTTGTAGTGCGAGAAATCCAACGGAGGAGATCGGGTCTTGTGGGGAAAAGTGCGCAAACCTCTGCAGAGTGTATAAACTAATCATGGTTAGCCATGTCCCCGGTTATGGACATTTTGAGTCTATAGTACTTGGATTATCATGTGAATCTCATCATGTTACTCTAATTAATTTTGTTGGGTTTTTAATAATGTTGCTCAATTGGGATTGAGAATGCTGTCAACCATTCTCAATGTTTAACAACTACCATGATAGTTAAATAAAATTTATTCCTTTGCAGTAGGGAAAAATTGGCTTTACGCAAAACTATAACCATAGAGCTTTCCACCAGCCATATATGCATATAGAATAGCCATATTCTTTTATTACTCTCTGTGTGTTACATTGCCAGCATATTCCATGTGCTGACCCGTTTCGGGCTGCAACGTTAATGTTGCAGACTTTTCAGACGACGATTAAGGTGCCTTAGGTCATGGTTCTATACTCAGTGATGCCGTTGGAGTTGATGGACCCACTTATCTTCCAAGCCTTCCGCTGTTATCGTTATTAGATGGCCTTAAGCCATATTTATTGTAACAGTTCTCTTTTGAGACACTTGATGTAATAAGTGTGTGATTGCTACTCTGTTATAAATCCTTCAAGTACTGTGTGGTGTCAGCATTACTGATCCAGGGATGACACCTGAGCACAGAGATTGGACCGTTTGAGGTGTGGTCGCTACAAGATGGTATCAAAGCACACGCTAACTGTAGGACACGACCACTAAGCGAAAGACCTAGATCACTACTCGCTCTCTTCTCTTTCTGACTTCTCATATTTTCTACTCTTTTAGGATGGCGGATGCAAGGAACAAGTTCACACAACCGGATGAAGATACACCCTTTGGATGTCACTTGAAGGAAGTCACTAGATACCTGAACATAGGAGTACCAAGCTTCACCGAAACCTACAACGCCACTCTACCTGAAGAAGAGCGCTGGATGATTCAAGTTCAAGTTCCAGGAAGGACGTTCATGCCAGTCACTGAGCCCATAGAGTTTTCTTTTGATGCACCAACTTGGAATCTAGGAAAGAGCATGGCAGCTCACATCGCCATGGGACGCATTGGAGAAGTTTACCGCAATGACCTCAAGGATACTATCTACCAGATTTGTGGACGCCGAGATGAGCACTGGGAGATGATCAGTACCAGGAAGGATAGATCAGTTGCAGCTTTTATCCAGGAGTTAAACCAACACATTCGACGTCAGGAGAACCAGATGTGCGCCGACATGATAGATCTGAAGAAGGCGAGGACAAGAATCAAGGAACTGGAGGAAGAACTCAAGGCTACACGTGAAGATTATGAAGAGGAAATCGAAGTATTAAGGGAAAAGAATGACGATCTGATCAAGAAGATTGGAATATTTATGGGAGGCCCTACACCAGTAGAAGAAGACGAAGAACCCAAGGAGATTCACCCTGAAGACTACATCATCATCGACGACACCGACTCGGATCTAGATGATAGCGATGATGACTATGTTGATGAAGCTGGAGCAGATATCATGGAGTCTGCAACCGAAGAATATTTCTAGTAGACCACCCCAACAGTAGTAGTAATCCACCATGTACATACAGTAGTCCGAGCACTTTTGCGATAGTTAGATCGATTGTATGCCCTTGTTTGATTGATTGAATGAAGTGGATTGTTTGCTTTTGTCTCATGTGCATATGGGTAGTGTTTTCTCTTTAGACCCCCTCTATTCTGAAATCTCATCTTTTCTAAACCCTCATATGCCTCCGAGACATGACCCCGGATTTACCTTCCCACCGGAGCTCACCTAGTTGATCCAATAGCAGAACACAGTGATGCAGTTGCTAGTCCAGAATCAGAACTAGGGGAACAACAACAACAACCCACCACCACCACCACCTGTTCATCACTTAGCCCGTTTCCTTAGGCTGAATCCACCGGTGTTTTCCAGTAGCACCGAGCCGATAGTAGCAGATGATTGGCTCCGCAAGACAGCAAGAGAGTTGACCACGATAGGATGCACAGATGCGGAAAAGGTGAAGTTTGCCGCACATCAGCTGGAAGGACCCGCAACATAATGGTGGGAGAATTTCACAGCCACTTTCCCTGTCGACACTGTCACGTGGGACCAGTTTCAGCAGGCTTTTCGTACTGCCCATGTTTCATCAGGAGCTATGGCCATGAAGAAGCGAGAGTTTCGCAACTTGCGCCAAGGAGGACGGACAGTTGGCCAGTATGTGGAGGACTTTAGTAAGTTAGCACGTTATGCCCCAGATGATGTTGCTACTGATGCAGCTAAGCAGGAGAAATTTCTGGATGGACTGAATGATGAGTTGAGCATGCAATTGATGGTAGAAACCTTCAATAACTACCAGGAGTTGGTAGATCGTGCTCTTATGATTGAAGGGAAGCAGCAACAAATTGAGAACTGCAAGAGGAAGTATGGACAAGGGAAGTACAATTCTGGAGCTCAGTAGAAGCCACGTTTTACCCCTAGATCGGGAGGACATTTTTAGCATACCCATGGAGGAGGTAGCTCGCACAATCATAATGGCACCAAGGCTGGTAATGGGAATGGAGGAAGCAACGGCCAGAACCGTACAAACCCATCAACCCCAGCCAAGAGAGACCTGAGCCAAGCACTTGCTTTAAGTGCCAGAAGACCGGACATTAAGCTAATGAATGTCCTGAAGACCAGAACGGAAATGGCAACGGAAGCTCTGGGAAGAAGCCGAACCCTTTCAATAGGGGACAGGTGAACCACGTAAATGTGGAGGAGGTTGAAGCCCAGCCCGATGCAGTAATAGGTAAGTTTTTGGTTAAGTCATTTACTATACTCATTCTTTTTGATACCGGTGCATCGCATTCATTCATATCAAGGGGATTTATGGATAAGTATAAACTACCAACCCAAGCCCTTAGGTCACCCATGTTAGTAACCTCGCCTGGAGCAGAGTATATGGCTAGTCTATGGTGTGATCAGTTACCATTAAGGATTGGTAACTACGTATTTCCCTCAGACCTAATAGTATTGGAATCTCAAGGATTGGATGTGATATTACGCATGGATTGGTTGTCAAAGTATGAAGGGAATATTGAATGTGCCAGTAAGTCAATTTTGCTTACCACCCCAGAAGGAAGAAGGATCAAGTATGTATCCCGGCATGTGCCGAAAAGGACTCAAGTAAATTGCCTAACAGGAGTTGTGCAAGAGGAAGTACCAGTAGTGAAGGATTTCCCTGATGTTTTTCCAGAAGAGTTGCCAGGCATGCCACCGGATAGAAATATTGAGTTTTTGATTGAGCTTTTGCCAGGTACAGGGCCAATATCTAAGAGACCATATAGGATGCCCGCAAAAGATTTGATTGAGATTAAGAAGCAGATTAAGGAGTTACTGTATAAAGGTTATATTCGCCCAAGTTCTTCACCTTGGGGATCGCCAGTACTTCTGGTGGAAAAGAAGGATGGGTCGTTAAGGATGGTTGTTGATTATCGAGGATTGAATGAAGTAACCATCAAGAACAAGTACCCACTACCGATGATCAATGATCTGTTTGATCGATTGCAAGGAGCTAAGGTATTTTCCAAGATCGATCTGCGGTCAGGATACCACCAGTTGAAGATTCGAGAACATGATATACCTAAGACGGCTTTTACCACCAGGTATGGGCTGTACGAGTATACCGTTATGTCATTTGGTCTGACTAACGCACCTGCATATTTCATGAACATGATGATCAAGGTGTTTATGGAGTTTCTGGATAAGTTCGTTGTAGTGTTCATTGATGATATCCTGGTTTACTCAAAGAACGAAGAGGAGCATAAGGAGCATTTGTGGTTGGTACTTGGAAAACTCAGAGAACATCAATTATATGCCAAGTTTTGCAAATGTGAGTTTTGGTTGAAGGAAGTTGGATTTCTCGGACACGCTATATCTAGAGAAGGTATAGCAGTAGATCCCACTAAAGTTGATACCGTGACCAATTGGGAAGCGCCAGCAACAGTTGGAGAGATCTGGAGTTTTCTTGGACTCGCAGGATACTACCGGAGATTCATTGACACTACTAGGAAAAGGCCTACTAATGGCGCATCGGTTTTGCCTACTAATGGCGCACTACCGGTGCGCCATTAGTATCACGCCACTAGAATTTTTTAATGGCGCACCACTGGTGCGCCATTAGTATCTGGTATGCTAATGGCACACCAGGAAGTGCGCCATTAGTATGTAACACCATGCGCCATTAGTATGCCTCCCGGGGGCCATATGTAACCATCTGCTTTGTCATACTAATGGCGCACTCTGTCTTGATGCGCCATTAGTATCCTTTGGCATACTAATGGCGCACCTTGTGGTGATGCGCCATTAGTATGAATATTTGTTTTTTTTACTTTTCCGATTTTTGCACAGGTTACAAAATATATTATTTGACAAAATATAGACAGTAGCACACAGCAACAACAAATTCATCGAATACAATAGAAGATTAGTCTCCGAATACAATTCATCATATTAGTCTCCGAATTCAAAAGACCGAACAAAGATAAAACATTACAAGTCTCGAGACCGCGAGTATCGAGTTTGTCTTCACATTACAAGTCGATATCAATCATCTAAACTACCATCACATAGAAGAGAGCTGTGGTCATCACGATGAGCATCATCACGATCAAACTGGTCTTCGTCCGGTTCCTCCAACGCTCCCTCCTCTCTCTCGCGGCGGGCGTATCTAGATTCGGCCTCCGCCCTAGTGGTGTACCCTTTGTAACTGTTACCACTAAAACGGTGAACCTGTCTCCGACACTCCTCCCAGTCGTCGTAGACTCCGGGAACCTTACCCTTGTACACGACATACGACGGCATCTCTATGCACAAGCCAAACAACAGACAATACATAATAAGCAATATATAAGTATGCAACAAAAGGATCGGAAGAGAAAAGCAAGACATTAATAGCACGATTCATGGTCCTACTAATAAATAGCATCGATTACATCTAAGTTGAACGACTGTCCAAACCAAAGAGACATACAATTCATTAAAGTTTAATTACAACATGAGCCAATCAATGTTTCAGAACTACACATCACTACTTTCGACTCGACTCATGGATAGGAGTGTGGATGAAGCCGCCGTCTGTCGTGATGGTCATGAAATCGCGGGCGTTGTCAGCCTGCATTTGTAGCATTCCGTCTATCTCAATGTTGGACGGTTGATATCTGAGGAAGAACTGCCCCGAGGTATGAAGGACATCTTGATGGATGATGTCCGCAAACTCCGACTGGATGCGAAAGAATTCTTGTCTGATGTCCGCGTCCTGGATTGCCAACAAGCTCGCGGCCCAATCTTTGAGATTATTTGGTAGCAGAAGGTGATGATGGTCCCTTACGATCGCCAGCATGTGATGGAAGGCGTAGTAGGCAACCTTCCGACCGCCAGGCGGCTGCTTGATGCAGCAGAACGTCGTATTGTGGGCAAACACGTGCTTGCCATATTTACGAACTGCCCTGATGAAGGTGCCTCCAGATTTGGCATAGCCAGGGAGAACATCATCAAGAACTTTCTTGATATTTGTGTAGTATATCTTGGAGTTACGGTTCTGGTCGAAATACGTGGCCATGGAATATTTCGGGCTTAAGAGGATGAGTGTGCAATGTGTGTCACTGCATAGAACACGGAATGTTAGAAAAAAAGAACGATCGAAATCTAAGAAATCATATGTTACGGGGCGGTTAAGGGATGACTTACTCGGGAAAGTAAGGCACAAGGAAGTTATCCTTATCTGGGTTTGCCAGAATGACGTCTTCGAGGTGTGAACTCGCGACTTGGCGGTCCCCAGCGCTGCTCAAGAGCTTGGCACGCATGTAGAAGGGGTCGACGATCACGATGTCCAGGGTCTTGTCTCTAATGATCCGCATCTCCATACTCAGCGAAAACAGCCGAACGAAGGTGTAGTGCAGCGGATGAAGGTTGAACATAGCAAAGATGTCATGAAACCGCAGGACGATCGTACCCGCGATGACGCCATCCACAAAGCCCTTGCCCTCTGGCACCTTGGCCACGAAAACCGGGTATGCCACATCATTCTCTCTGAGACGCCGCTTCTCCAAAGAAAGAACACTGTCGTGCAGACTCTGCATAGCACCGGTTGCAGCATTGAGCATATTTGTCGGTAGCATCACCCTACCCGCCACATGCACCCTCCTCGAGATATCCTTAGGTGAAGGTGGCCCGTCCTGAGCACGGATCATACTCGGTGCCGGCTGGCTCGCACCGGCGGCCTTTTTAGTCGGCCGTTTCCGGCCCTTCTTCTTGATCTGCTGTAATGGGTCCGAGTTCTACTCACAGACCGCCTTCTTGAGCGTGTTGGGGCTGATAATATTTGGCACCTCCGCTATCTGAGGCTCGGTGAAGGCGGCAGCTGGAGGCGTCTCCTGAGAACTGAACGCCAGACGACGCCTGTTGCAATTGGGTTTCTCCACCGTACCAGCTAGATCGCGGTCGTCTTGTTTGGGTTCTTGAGAAGGAGGCCCGCAGAACTCGTCACCGTACCCATGTTCGGCAAAGTACTTATCGACGTTGGTAAATGTAACATCGTCGTTGTCGTCGTCGTCCGGATCCTGTGCCATATGCATGTCCGGATCCTGTGCCATAGGGATGTCCGGCATGTCCGGTAGCGTTGCGGCGTTCTTGCCATGGCTTGGCACCGGCACGACTGGCGGTCTTGTCTGTGGGGTGGTGTCCCCCGCCCCCAAACGAATCTGGCTCTTCGGCCAAAGCAGGGGCCAGCTTACGCATGCGCTGAGGGTCATCTCATCTTCTTCGTCGGCCCCAGCGGGTCGAATCGGAGGTAACAGCTCATCGCAGCCTGGCAGCACCCGAACCACTTCAACCCTATACATTGCGGGTGGCATCGGATTACCGTGGAACACGGGGTTGCCCGGTTGAATGATTCTGCCCTTGGCGACATCGACCAACTCGCCGCCCACGAAGTGCAGGAGAGTGCAAGGAACGTTGGTGGCGCCCTGCGAAAACATGTAGGGCGTCAGGGATGCCCAGTCAAAGGCAAGGAGATGAAGTCCTCGGCTGAGAGGCTTAGTTACCATGATGCCGTCGAGCTCGGCTAATGTCGAGGCACCGCCAATGGCGGGCGTGCAACTGACGGAGGGGCCGCTTGCTGGCGAGGTGCCGGCCGGCGTACACCCGGGTGCATTAAGCTCCAATGCCGGCGTCGGAGACACCAATACCGCCGCCGCCGGAGACACCAATGGCGCCGCCGCCGTAGACACCAATACCGCCGCCTCCGGAGACACCAATGGCGCCGCCTGCGCATTGTGTGAGTTGCTGGCCGTGAAGCTGGGAATCGGGGGCAGCCCTTGTTGGCCACCCGCAATCCACGTCGTTATCCCATGAATCAAGGTAGGCATAATGCCGGTAAGCGTCGATCCCAGTTGTTGTTGCACTTGCTCTTGGACCATCTCCGGAATCCGCGCCACTTGCGCCTTGAGTGCTTCAACCTCGCGCGACTGGCTTTCCGAGCTGGTCTTTTTCTCCTTTCGCCCACCAGCGCCATAGTATGACAACCATTTTGTGGACAAGCCTTTGCCAGCCACACGACCAGCTGACGTCGGCTTATTGAGCTTATCCCTGTTTTTCATTACGTGGAAAGGGTAGCCTTGTTTTTCATTATGTTCAATGCCCTTTTTTGCAAATGGAGTTCTTCTGTGGAACGGACGTCCTTTAGGTAGGGTGGTCCTGCTTCTTCTTGTGGTGTGTGCTGGTACTTCATCGTCGTCGTCATGTTCGATCTTGGGTCGCCATACTTGTCGAAATCTTGATCATTGGCTACTCCATCCATTCCGATGATCTTCCTTTTGCCTCTCCTCACGACAACACGATTGGGCTTTGACGGGTCGGTAATGAAGAAGCATTGGTCCACTTGGGAAGCCAGTACCCATGGCTCATTTTTCGCGGTGACGTTTGCGCCCGCGGTCTTGGATTTGGCTTCGGGTATAACCATGGTGGTGAAATACCGGTCTTCTTTTAGGACGCTCTTGGCCCATCTGACACAGAACATCGGGACCTTCTCTCCAGCGTAGCTCAGCTCCCAGATCTCCTCGATCCTTCCGTAGTATCTGTCCTTGTCATTACCGGTGTAGGATTCCATCGTTACCCCGGAGTTCTGATAACCATCACTCTTCATGTCCTTGTTCTCGGTGTAGAATGTGTAGCCGTTGATATCGTATGCCTCATAGGTCATCAGGTTGTGCTCGGCGCCCTGTGACAAGGCGAATATGAGTTGTTCTTCCGTGGAAGAATCCTCATGTAAAGGGTATGACAGAAGCTTCTGCTTGAACCAACGTGTGAAACATGAGTTGTGCTCTTTGATTGTATCTCCGTCCGTCCTCTGTTGGCCTCGGTCATTGTACGTCTTCTCAATAAAGGTTTTGTGCTCTACCACCCAAGGATCGACCACGTCTATGTGTTGTAGCGCGACTAGGTTTGCTCTTTCAAAGTCGGCGAGTCAACCCTCGAAATCGACATGCATTTCGCGGCGACCCTCATGGTGATGCCATCCAGCGAGCCTGCCGAGGTGCCTGTTGACGGGCAGACCAACGGGGTTCTCAATGCCTAGATAATTCATGCAGTAGGAGATGCACTCTTCGGTCAGAAAGCCCCTGGCTATACTTCCCTCTGGACGTGACATGTTGCGAACGTATCCTTTGATGACACCATTCATCCTTTCGAACGGCATCATGCTGTGCAGGAACGTCTGCCCGAGTTGGATGATATCCTCCATGATATGGACCAGCAGATGCCCATAACATCGAAGAATGCGGGCAGGAAGTACATCTCAAGCTCGCATAGTATCACCACGATCTCTTCCTGTAGCCTTCTGAGTTGCCTCACGCCAGTCGACTTCCGAGAGATGACGTCGAAAAAGTTGCATAGGCCAAATAGCATTTCACAGACGTGCGCGTCCATGATCCCACGGATTTCAACTGGAAGTATCTGCATCATCAGCACGTGACAGTCGTGAGACTTCATCCCGCTGAACTTCTGCTTTGCTGGGTCTAGGTATCTGCTTATCTTCCCCGCGTAACCGTAAGGAAGTTTTACTCCTATGAGGCAAGTGAAAAACTACTCGATCTCCTCCTAACTTAGAGTGAAGCACACGGGAGGGTAGTCACTTCCGGTCTTCGTGGCCTTTTTGCCTTTGCGACGAGTTTCTATGTCCTGCTTCGCCTCATCATCATCATCATCATTAACGTGAAGCTCCTGCCTGATGCCCATTGATTTCAAGTCCGCCCTTGCTTTCGGCCCATCTTTGGTCCTCTCTGGCATGTTGAGCAGGGTACCAAGCAGACTCTCGCACACGTTCTTTGTGATATGCATGGCATCAAGGCTGTGAGGCACACGGTGGATCTTCCAGTACGGCAAGTCCCAGAAAATAGACCTCGTTTTCCATACCTTCAGCAGCGGCTCTAGCGCCTTTCGCTTCTTTGCCGGCTCTGGCGCCTTTTGCTTCTTTCCCGGTAGTGGGCAATCTTTCCAATTTTTCAACAGCTCGTCTATTTCCTCGCCGCTCCTCGTACGCGGGCGTTTTCGGGGTTCGGTTTCACCATCGAACAAATCCTTGCGTTTCCTCCACGGGTCATCGTAGCGAAGCCACCTTCGATGTCCCATGAGCATGGTTTTCGAAGACCCAGGATCTCTATCTAGCTGGCGATACGTTGTGTCATCCATGCACCTTACGCATGCAGAAAATCCATGGACTACCTGCCCCCAAGATATCCGTAACCGAGATAGTCGTGCACCGTCGTGAGCAGTGCGGCTCTCATAGGGAAATATTCTTTCTCTGCGGCATCCCACGTATTGGCTGGCGTTTTCCACAGCATGTCTAGATCCTCTTTCAGCAGCCCCAGATACAGATTGATCTCGTTCCCTGGTTGTTTCGGCCCTTCAATTAGCATACTCATGTGAATGTACTTCCTCTTCATGCACAACCAGGGGGGAAGGTTGTACATCCACACAAACACAGGCCAGGTGCTATGTGTGCTTCTCTGGCTGCCAAACGGATTGACTCCATTGGTGCTCGCGCCCAGCACGATGTTCCTTGGATCCTCCCTGAATTCTGGGTATTCGAAGTTCAACGCTTGCCACTGGCTCGCATCCTTAGGGTGACTCAGCATCTTGTCTTTTTTATTTATCTCCGGATCATTTCCGTCATCTTCCCGCTTCTTCTCCTCCCTATCCACGTGCCAATGCAGGAGCTTTGCTACCTTAGGGTCCGCGAAATACCGCTGCAGACGAGGAGTGATCGGAAATTACCACACCGATTTTCGAGGAGCTTTCTTCCTCTTCTTGTATCGAGTGACGCCGCACACCGGACATATGGTAGACTCCGCGTGCTCATCCCGATAAATGATGCAATTGTTCATGCACACATGGTATTTCACGTGCGGTAAATCCAGAGGACACACGATTTTCTTCGCCTCCTAGAAACTGGTCGGGCACTTGTTCCCCTTGGGAAGACGTTCGTGCCAGAATGACATGTTCTCGTCGAAGCATGCGTCGGTCATTTTGTGTTTTACCTTCATCTCCAGAGCCATGAGCGTTATTTTCAGGCGGGTATCCTCGGGCCTGCATCCTTCATACAATGGAGTAACCGCGTGTATCTCCAGTTGATCCAGCTTGGCTTTCTCTCGAGCGGCAGCTCTTGCATTATCCATCTGCTTGAGAAGCAGCTCTTGAATATGAGGGTCCTGCACCCAGCCTCCATCGTCGTCTGCTCCGGCATCTTCATCTTCATGATCATGCCCTTCGTCTTGATCTTCCTCATCATCATGTACGACATCTTCTATATGATGACTGTGTACAACATCACCGTCGTGATCATGTCCTGGAGATTCTTCGTCTTCTCGCCCGCCCTCGCCGCGGTGGTACTTGTCTTGTTGCCCTTCCTCATTTCTTGCCCGGCCCCCATGGACGACTTCATAGTCATCTTCATCACCTTGCCACCGATAGCCATCCATGAAACCACGCAAGAGCAGGTGGTCCCGCACCTGCCCGGAATCCGGGTCCGCAATAAGGCTCTTCAGCTTGCATCTTCGACATGGACATCTTATCTCCATCTCATTCTTTTGAAGCATCTCAGCCTTCACGGAGCTCAAAAACCTATTCACGATGCCTTCGGTCATCGTGCGGACCATGGTCGCCTGCGGGGTAGAGCAAAACGATATTTTAGAACCAAGAAAAAATTTGGCATGACCTTCCCTAAAAATAGGACAAAAAAGAATGCATAGTGCCAAAATTCTCGCCGAAACGGAAATGGATCAACATTCCGGCAAAATATTGGCAACTATCGCATTTCAAATACCGGTACCTGCAAACACAAACATATATGCAACACCACAAACACATGCAACACCACAAACATACATAGATCTAGCTAGGCCACAAAAAGTGTATGTGCACGTTGTTGGAGCGAGCTAGGGAGAAAAAAAGTAGATCTACATCATGAAGATAGCTTTCCCCTTACTTACCTATCAAAAAAGGTAATTTCACCACTTAATTTTGATGAATCTATGGTGGAAATGAGGTGAGGAGGAGGAGGCAGCCGAAAGCTTGGAGAAGGAGGTGGAGGGAATGAACTGGGGAAAGTGAGTGGGTAGGTGTGGCTGTCCAAAATATCTTGTTGGGGTCCCAGGTTACTAATGGTGCACCACCTGCAAATGCGCCATTAGTAACCCTGGTTACTAATGGCGCACCTGCAGGTGGTGCGCCATTAGTAATTTTGCAGAAAAGTAAAAAAAAAAATATACTAATGGCGCACTTTTACAGGGTGCGCCATTAGTAGTTTAAACTAGTAATGGTGCACTGTGAGGCGGTGCGCCATTAGTAGTTTTGCAAAAAAAAGAATAAAAAAAATTCAGTACTGGCGCACTCCTTGTCTGGTGCGCCATTACTAGTTAGAACTAGTAATGGCGCACTTCGGTAGGATGCGCCATTAGTATGTATGTAAAAATGAAAAAAATTATCACTAGTGGCGCACCTATTTTCTAGTGCGCCATTAGTGTCTTCCACACTAATGGCGCATCACCAACTGGTGCGCCATTAGTATATAGTAGTGGCACACTACTTCCCTGGTGCGCCATTAGTGTCAATCCTATCTATAGCCCTTTTTCCTAGTAGTGTGATAATTTCTCAAAGATTGCGAAGCCTATGATGGAGTTGTTGAAGAAGGATACCAAGTTCAAATGGACCGAGGAGTATGAGGCTAGTTTCCAGGAGTTGAAGAAACGGTTGTTTACATCACCTGTGTTGATTTTGCCAGATCAGACCAAGGATTATGAGGTGTATTGCGACGCTTCACGTCGAGGACTTGGAGCAGTGCTTATGCAAGAAGGAAGAGTTGTTTCATATGCCTCACGATAGCTTAATCCTCATGAGTTGAATTATGCTATGCATGATTTGGAGTTAGCAGCCGTAGTGCATGCATTGAAAACCTGGAGACATTTTCTCATTGGAAACCATTGTGAGGTGTACACGGATCACAAGAGTTTGAAGTATATTTTCACACAGAAGGAGTTGAACCTCAGACAAAGGAGATGGTTGGAACCCATCAAGGATTATGATATGAGACTGCATTATCACCCCGGAAAGGCTAACATAGTAGCTGATGCGTTGAGCCGTAAAAGCCATGTCAACACCTTAATGACGGGAGATTTACCAAGGGAGTTAACTGAAAATCTTCGTGAGTTATGTTTGGAGATAGTTCTGAGAGGCTATGTAGCAGCATTGGAGATTCAGTCTACCTTGATGGAAAAGATCAGAGAAGCTCAAAGGACTGACAAGGAGATTGCCTCTATTAAGGAGAAAATGAGCAAAGGAAAAGCTAAGGGATTTCGTGAGGATGAGCACGATACCCTATGGTTTGAAGACCGTGTTTATGTGCCTAATGATTCAGAGATCAGGAAGTTAATTCTGCAAGAGGCACATGATTCACCATATTCGATTCACCCAAGAAATACCAAGATGTATTTAGATTTGAAGGATACTTTCTGCTGGACCGGAATGAAGAAGGATATTGCGGAGTATGTAGCAGTTTGTGATGTATGTCAGAGAGTAAAGGCAGAGCATCAGAAGCCAGCAGGATTGCTACAACCATTGCCGATACCCGAATGGAAGTGGGATAAGTTAGGCATGGATTTTATTACGGGTTTACCCAGAACTCGTTCAGGCTATGACTCAATATGGGTTGTAGTCGATCGTTTGACAAAGGTAGCTCATTTCATTCTAGTGAAGACTACCTATACCAGTGCAAATTTGGCAAAGATATACATGACCAGAATCGTATGTCTGCATGGAGTTCCAAAGAGCATTGTATCAGATAGAGGAACCCAATTTACCTCAAAGTTCTGGAATCAGTTGCATGAAACTTTGGGTACCAGACTAGAGTTTAGTACAACTTTCCATCCGCAGACAGATGGACAGATCGAGCAAGTCAATAAGATTTTGGAGGATATGTTAAGAGCTTGTGTGCTAGATTGCGGATCTAGTTGGGACGAGAATTTGCCATATGCAGAGTTCTCTTACAACAACAGTTATCAATCCAGTTTGAAGATGGCCCCTTTCGAAGCCTTGTACGGAAGGAGGTGCAGGACCCCATTGTCTTGGGATGAAGTTGGAGACCGTCAGTTGTTTGGACCGGATCTGATTAAGGAGTCTGAACAGAAAGTGAAATTGATTCGCGATAGGCTCAAGGTAGCTCACTCCAGGCAGAAGAGCTATGCAGATTCAAAACGCAAGGAGATAGTTTACGAAGTCGGAGACCGAGTTTATCTTCGAGTATCACCACTTCGAGGAGTTAAGCACTTTGGAGTAAAGGGAAAGTTAGCACCATGTTTTGTAGGCCATACAAAGTTTTGGAACGTATGGGAGAAGTAGCCTATAAGTTGGAATTGCCCAAAGGATTGTCAGGAGTTCACGATGTGTTCCACGTTTCCCAGTTGAAGAAGTGCCATGCAGAGATGCCTGACATACCGCTGAGAGATACAGTGTCGCTGGAAGCAATTCAGCTGGACAGTGATTTGACCTATGAGGAGAAACCAGTCAAGATTCTAGAGTATGCCAGTCGAGTCACTCGTAGCAAGGTTATCAAGTTTTGCAAAGTTCAGTGGAGCACCAGACGGAGGATGAAGCCACCTGGGAACGAGAGGAAGAATTGCTGAAGGACCACCCTCACCTATTTTCTAGCCAACCCGAATCTCGAGGGCGAGATTCATCTTAAGGGGGGTAGGTTTGTAACATCCCAAATTTTCAATTTGGAATGTTATACATTAGATCATCTTTGCATATCATATTTTATTGCTTTTGGTGGATCCTAGAAATTCTACGCAACTCAAGGACCCTCGGAGAGAGTTGGGGATTTCATTATTTTCATATTTGAGTTTTTCTCAAATTTTGAAAATAGGATCATTTGATTTTATTTATTTTATCTTCAATTATTTATATTATCAAATTATGAGAGAGGGAATAAAATGACTTTCCCAAAAATAAAGAAATATTTAGGATTTAATAAAAAAATATCAAATAAGGTTTTATTTTGGTTTTATTTGCTATTTATTTGAATTTAGGAAAAATTGCACGTTTTCAAAAATTGCAATTAGAGCCAAAAAAATGTTCATCCTGTTCTAAATATTTTATTTAGACGGAGAAAATTTGTTTTGACATTTTTAGATTTTTATTTATTTTTCTAGAATTTTTTTAGGCGCAGAGAAATTGTTTAAAAAAAATCCCGTGCCCGACTGGGCCAAGGGCCCAGCAGAGCCAGGCCGGCCCAAGCTGCCGCCACCTTCGCCGCACGTGCAGCCGCCGGACTCGAGAGTCCGATCCCGAGCCGCCGCCGCCCGTCGCCCCTTCCCCAAGCCATGGCCGGCCCCCCTTTATAACCCCACCGGAGCCCCCCTGGAGCCCCGAGCCGCCGCTGCCGCCACCCCATGCCGCGTCACGCCGCTGCAAGCCACCGCCCCGCCGCCGCAAGCCGCCGCCCCGCCGCCTCGCGCCT
>NC_041384.1:582563375-582589479 GCF_002162155.2 Triticum dicoccoides | reverse complement strand
CTCGCGCCACCCGCCGCCCCGCCGGAGCCTCGCCGGAGCGCCGCTGTCGAGGTAGCCGCCGTCGGTTTTTGAGAAAAAGCTGTTTCGATTTTTTTTTGAAAACCCTAGTTTTCGATTTTTAATAGATCGTTTTTCTCCCGTTATTTATTTAGCGAGCGCCCGCTCGTCCGTTCGTTTTAACGAACGCGTTTTTTGTTCAGTTCCTGTTAGTGAACATTCGTTCGTTAACCTGTTCGTCGTTTTTCTTTTTCTCGGATCCCTGATCCGCGGTTTTTCTTATCGTGATCCCTGATCCGATGTTCGTTTTAGTTTATCTTTTCGCTCGTTTATCGGAATCAGGCGATTGAAACGCGTGGAGTTTCGTCTCGAAACCCTCTTTCCGTTTAACCAACTCAAACAAGTTTTTGTCATTGTAAAAATTGCCCTAGGTCCAGAATAGTAAATGAAGCTTGTTTCTTTTGCCGTTTGTCTTTCGTTGCTTCGTTTGTTTTGATTCTTTTTGCCAACCGGAGTTCTTAAGTTGAACTTTCTGGTTAGATCTCTTGTTCGAGTTCTTACCTGTGCATTAGTTGAGTACTTATTGTATGCTTGTTTGTTTGCGATAGAGTACCCGGAGTGCGCCGCTTGCTACTTCGAATCGCTAGGTTTCCTGGATCATCAGCAAGGCAAGTAACACTTTGATCATATCTCCTACTACCCAGTTTTATTGCATTAGATCAATCCTCACACGTTGCGTGATTAGGATCTAATTAAATTGTGGGTTTGGGGAGTAGTTGAGGTAGAACCTATTACCTGTTTATTATCAAAACCTTTGGGAGTTACTCTACGTTTGCTTATTATTGCTATGCTATGCTAGTAGACGTGGATTGGGTGAGTGTATCCATGACAGATGTGAGATTGTTAATTAATGGTTTATTTAAGGTGGCAACCTAAACACACGTCTGGGTGGATTGAGGCACCTGGGTATTCCAGCGATTGCTTGTTTTCTTTTGGACCGCCACCCAGGCTCAAAGGGATCATGAGACTATTCATGCTAGAAACTTCCGCGTGCAGCCACAAGCTAATATGGGCTCTAGCTGTAACGCCTCGAGACCGATGTGCCACGTGTCTTCCCGTTATTCGCCGTCGTTGCCTTGTCATTTGCTTGCGTGTTGCATCTTGCCATGTCATCATGTGCATTGCATCATCATGTTTTCAAACCTTGCATCCGTCCCGGTCTCCTCGTTCCTTCCGTTGTCCGTTCTGAGCCCAACCACACTTGCACGCGCCCGCGGCATGTCCGAAATATTATTTTATAAGTGGCCGGAAAATGTTCTCAGAATGGGATGGGAGTTGACGTGTGGTCTTATTATAGTGTAGATAGACTGCCTGTCAAGTTTCATTGCATTCGGAGTTTGTTTGATGCCCCAACGATTAACTATAGCGGCATTATAGCCGGTCTAACGTCGGACGTTTTCGGTCTCCGGAAACAGACGCCGGCCCTCTCTCTCTCTTCTCCCCCTCACAGTCTCGCCACAGCCCACCTAGTCCATCCTCCTTCCCCTCTTTGCTTCCGGAGTTGTCCGATGCGATCGCACGGTCTGAGACCCTCTCTGCTCAGTGCATCAAACCCCCTCGCGCGCGCGTCCGAAAAGTTGTCCCGGACCCGACCCGGACAGGCGTTACTGTTGTGTCCGGATCATCCCCGAACATCTACAAAACATCTCCGTTTTGTTTATTAGACTTCCTAACCTATTTTTCCTCAACCGCTCATTTTCGATCGTAGGATCCAGATTAGCCCCTAGCCAAAGACCCACATACTATAAGTATATAGTCCAACCCTCAATTTGAGGAGAGATGTCCCATCCTCCCAGCAGCCGCCGCCATTCCACCAAATCCCCCTTGGGATCTTGCCCGATCCACCCAATCGATCCTGTCTTCTCCCTTTTTCCCCATCCCACCAACCAACAAACCCCATCTCTCCTTCTCAGATCGACTCTGCGCTCGATCCCGAATGGATCAAGGCGCTGCCTTCGCTCCCGTGCCCGAGTGCCTGCTGGAGTTAACCTCGCGCGGGCCTCGAACTTGTCCGCCGTCCCGAGTAGGAACGCTCGACCTCGAAGCACCTCCTTCCCCGAAGCTCCTCCTCGTGCGCCCCCTCCTCAACTCTGCGCACCCCTTCTCTGCTCGAACGGATCAGGAGGAGACCGATCCCGAGCTTCCCCGACGCCCCACCGTTCCTTCGTCTTCACCAAACCCCGCCGCCTCCAGTGAACGTCGCCGGTGAACCCAGGAGGTCCCCTGCCTCGCACCCCTTTTTCTCCTTTTCTTGGATCTCCGATTCCTCTCACCGTCTCTCTCTCTAATCTCTCTGCTCTCTCTCCCGTTGCCCACAGGAACGCCATGGCCTCCCCGTCGTACCTGCGCCGCCGTCACCCCATGCCCCTGAGCACCCCGTCGCTGCCTTGCCCATTGATTTCTGCCGCGCTGCTTCGCTCGCGTCGCCCCGGCCCCTTCCGCTCCATCCACGTGAGGTGAACGAGCGCACCAGCAGTGTCCATTGACCGCGTCGTTGCTCCCGCGTCGCCAGGCCCAGCCTCGTCCTCCCCGTCGTCAAGTCCGCCGCCTGCGTCCTCTACTTCTAGGATGAGAGCAGCGCGTCTCTAGCGCCTGTGTTGACCACGGCCTGCCCAGTTCCTTCGCCTCCTGGGCCTCAATCTAGCCGCGCGTGGGCCTCCTTGCCTCTCCAAGGCCCAGCCTGCCGGCCTCTCTCCTCTCCACCGAACGGGCCAAGCCCATGGGTGAGCCTCACTGCTGCGCCCCCTCCCACTGTTGGGCCAACCAGATCCGGCCCGAGATGTATTTTTTTTCCACAGAACCTTTTAGCTAATTTCCTGAGTACTACCCGTTTTGTAGAATAGTCCCTAGAGTTCATGCATTTAATAACTCACAAATGGTGCATCGAATTAAAACAATTTAAATATGTAAAATGCTTAGAATTTCATATAGTTTCATAATATGTCATTTCACCCATGTTTAATATGTTTAAAATGTTGTTTGTGTAACTTTGTCCATATGCCATGCTAAAATGCTTTAATTCATAACTAAATAATCATATTTCAGAATTTAATAAACTTTATATGTAAATGGGGTAGAAGTTTAACATGGTGTACTTGTTTTGCATGTTTAACAACTCTAAAATATGGTTTAGGGCAGAACAGCACCAAACCTAATATATGCATATGGGGAGTTTCCGGATTTGTTGTTTGTTATATCCGACCCCATTTAAATTGTTTAGATAGTATAGTTTTGTTATGTTTCACCTCTTGCCATGCTAACAACATTTAATCTTGTTGGGTACATAAACGAGAGAGAACTAAATAAGTCATGTGGTGTTTTCTTCAATATGCAACTCCGTTGCATAATGTGCTCCACTTAATTTGTAGAATTGTTTGTGCACTTTGCCATGCCATGCTTCTTTAAACCGGACATGCATCATACTTGATTGTGCATCATGCCATGTTTATGTGGTGGATGTTTTACTATGTTGTTTGCTTCTTTCCGGTGTGCTTCTTCGGGTTGTATCCGGTAACGTCGTGTTGTGAGGATTCGTTCGACTACGTCCGTTTGTCTTCTTCATGGACTCGTTCTTCTTCCTTGCGGGTTTTCAGGCAAGATGACCATACCCTCGAAATCACTTCTATCTTTGCTTGCTAGATGCTCGCTCTTTTGCTATGCCTATGCTACGATACCTACCACTTGCTTATCGTGCCTCGCATACTGTTGAACCAAGCCTCTAACCCACCTTGTCCTAGCAAACCGTTGTTTGGCTATGTTACCGCTTTGCTCATCCCCTCTTATAGCGTTGTTAGTTGTAGGTGAAGATTGAAGTTTGTTCCTTGTTGAAACATGGAGATGTTGTTCCTTGTTGGAACATTGTTTACTTGTTGGGATATTACCATATCTCTTATTTAATTAATGCATCTATATACTTGGTAAAGGGTGGAAGGCTCGGCCTTATGCCTGGTGTTTTGTTCCACTCTTGCCGCCCTAGTTTCCGTCATATCGGTGTTATGTTCCCGAATTTTGCGTTCCTTACGCGGTTGGGCTATAATGGGAACCCCTTGACAGTTCGCCTTGAATAAAACTCCTCCAGCAATGCCCAACCTTGGTTTTACCATTTTCCACCTAGCCTTTTCTTTCCCTTGGGTTCTGCAGACTCAAGGGTCATCATTATTTTAACCCCCTCGGGGCAGTGCTCCTCTGAGTGTTGGTCCAAACTGTCAGTCGCCGGTGGCCACCAAGGGCAACTCTGGGCTAGCCTACCGGAAGTTTGGACAATCTGAGTGTGCCCTGAGAACAAGATATGTGCAGCTCCTATCGGGATTTGTCGGCACATTCGGGCGGTGTTGCTGGACTTGTTTTACCATTGTCGAAATGTCTTGTAACCGGGATTCCGAGTCTGATCGGGTCTTCCCGCTAGAAGGAATATCCTTCGTTGATCGTGAGAGCTTGTGATGGGCTAAGTTGGAACACCCCTACAGGGATTTGAACTTTCGAAAGCCGTGCCCGCGATTATGGGCAGATGGGAATTTGTTAATGTCCGGTTGTAGAAAACCTGAAGTTAACCTTCATTAAAATGGATCAATCGCATGTGTAACCGTGATGGTCTCTTCTCGGCGGGGTCCGGGAAGTGAACACGGTGTTGGAGTTATGCTTGACGTAGGTTGTTCTAGGATCACTTCTTGATCATAGTTTTCTCGATCGTGATTTACCTTCTCTTCTCCGCTCTCATTTGCGTATGTTAGCCACCATATGCGCTAGTCGCTTGCTGCAGCTCCACCTCATACCTTTACCTTACCCATAAGCTTAAATAGTCTTGATCGCGAGGGTGCGAGATTCTGAGTCCCCGTGACTCAAAGATACTTCCAAAACCAGTTTGCAGGTGCCGATGTTACCGAGCAGGTGACGCAACCAAGCTCAGGAGGAGCTCGATGAAGATCTTGTCCTTTGTGTTGTTTCGTTCTAGTTGATCAGTAGTGGAGCCCAGTTGGGGTCGATCGGGGACCTTGTCGCTTTTGGGGTTCTTCTTTTGTTTTGATTCCGTAGTCGGACCTTGATTGTATTTATATGTTGTGATGCTTTATTCATGTAATTGTGTGAAGTGGCGATTGTAAGCCAACTATGTATCTCTTTCCCTTATGTATTACATGGGTTGTGTGAAGATTACCTCACTTGCGACATTGCTTTCAATGCGGTTATGCCTCTAAGTCGTGCTTCGACACGTGGGAGATATAGCCACATCGAGGGCGTTACAAGTTGGTAATCAGAGCCTTCCCCGACCTTAGGAGCCCCCACTGCTTGATCGTTTTTAGCAGCCGATGTTGAGTCTAGAAAAATGTTTTGAGTCATTTAGGAATTATATATCGGAGAGTTTAGGAATTCTTTTTACTTCCCAGTCTCCTCATCGCTCTGGTAAGGCATCCTGATGTAGAGTTTTGACTCTTCTCTTCTCAAATTTCACTAAATTTTTTTTAGGATCACGCGAGTATCTTGGAATTGTTCTGATGGTTTTGTGATGAGAACATTGTCTTGGTGCCTCCTGTCAGGGGTTTTGTGGCAGTGTCCCGGGGAGTTGAGCTCCGAGGTGTTGTCGTCACAATTTTATCATTGCAGTTCTGGAATACCTGAGTTTAGTTCGCCGACATCGAAAATCTCTTTTATGCAGTTCGTTGGTGAGATAACCTCGACGCCACCCAGTACTGGGGCGGGAGTTCGGGAGTATTGCCATAACTTGTATAACGGATGCTTTTCGAAGGTTGAGGTAGATGATTTCCAAAGGTTTCTTGGTTATGTGTTGAAGGATGGATACAGCTGGATGTAGGATTTGTTAGTTTTGGGTGAGATATTATGCTTCCCCTGTATCCCCAACACCTGATTGCATAACCGGAAAATTTCGGGAGTTTATAAGTGGGAATTCTAGTAGCTCTTAGGATATCTTTCCGACAGATGTATGATTTGAAATTGGGGTTCGACGTCTAGTGGTCCGCCTATTCACGGTTGGTTTTACAGTGGTCTCGTTGTGTCTTAAAGAGTCCTTGGCTATGCCGACTCGGGGACGCTTCGTATGTCATGTGCACTGCCTTGTACATGATGGTGTTGTACGATCGAGCCCGTGTAGGCCCCACAACGAAAACTTCGGACGAAATCTCTATCATATGTTTGTTCCGACTTATTCTGCAAGCCAATCCTTTGTTTTTTGTTTTTGAGTTGTGGTATTCGAGTTGCTTCAATGTCAAGTGTTGATTCCATACCTTCCCCAAATGGTGTTCTCATACTCCGATGTGAGTACTAATCCTTCTCGGTCATCGAGATTGTGCTGTCAATCCTTTTCAACCGGCGTGTTTTCTCTTCAAGTGGATCCGATCACTTCAACATTCGCAAGATCTATTACTAGTTCTTCTCAACCTTGTTTGTTTCATCCGTCTCCAAGTTGCCTTTGTTTTTCCCACCCTCCCAACCCTTTTTCTTCAAGGACTCGGATTCCTTAATAAAATATCCTTTTATTCATGTGAAGTCTCTCCATTTTTTCCTTCAATGTTCTTATCCGGTGATTCTGATGAAGAGACTAACGGAGCCTCAAGTTCATCATTATTTGCTCTTTTTCTTCTCCGGTGGATTCAATTCAAGCTTTTGGTGTTGGTCATATCCTTTAACTCGTTTCAAATGTTTTCCATGCGGGTGCACCTTATTATCATTCCACTTCTCGATATTCAATTGTTCCGGAGTGCTAAAGATATCTCGAGGTTGTTTTCTCATTCAAGACTTTTAATTCAACTAGTGGAATCTCTCTTTTCAAGCAATCATTTCAACGGTGTTTCTTTTGAGTGGGCCCTAACCCATAGGTCTTTCCCAGGATCTTACCTGACTCTTCTTATTTTTCCCGGAGCTATCCTAAATTCTTTTGATGTATGACGTAAGTATGATTTGTCATCAGTCATATGTCTTTCTCTAAGATCTCTCAAATTCTTTTCATTGTTGGTCCAACCTTTCCAATTTTAATTCCGGAGTGTCTCAACAATTCTCAGTGGTGGTTCTCGTCATCATTCTCAACATTTGAAGACCGAAGAAGAGTTTTCCTCCATATCTTATCCGTTCTCTCAAGGATCCATGGCTCTAGCTCTGTGTCATCTTCTCATTATTGTTTTCGATTGTGAGATATTCTTTTCACCTATCCGGAGCAATTCAAAAGTCTTTTCAGTTTGATTATCCGGAGTCCAACAATTCAGGTTTATTCATTCTCAGCCTTTAGTTATCATTCTCCAATCTTACCGGTGCATCGTTCAAGTGATCTCTAATCAGTTCGTGATACCTTCGTTCTCATGTATCTAGTTTGTCTCAAGCACCTTCGTTCATTTGCTAATTCTTACCGGTGATTCACCCCTACTTCGATCATTTTCAATTCTTACGATGGCCCGTTCAAGAGTTGTCTTCCTTGGTCACCATATCAATTTATTTGTTGTTTCAACCCTTCCGGTGGTTCGTTCAATACCTTCTCAAGTTTGCGCTATATCTCTCTTAATCCTTTCTACGAGAATAAGTAGTGTGCCAAATCCATTGTTTGTCATCAATTTAAATTGGTGAAGGATAAGCAAAATGTAATTCTTATTCTTGTTTCATCGAGTGAACTCAATTCCTTATCCCGGAGGTTCATCAAAATTCTTGTTTCCAATTGTTCATCTTCTCTTTTTCCCGGAGTTCCAACCCTTTTTTTTTTCAATTACATCTCCACGGAGATTCATTTAAATCATTGCAAGGCTTCAACCTTATTCTTTTCATCCTTCATTTCGTTTGATCATTTCTTTTGTTGCCGGAGTTCTTCATGAAGGTTCTTCATGATGGTCCATCAAGGATTTAATTCCTTCTTGAAGTTTTCGTCAAGATTCTTTTCAGGGGAGCTCAAGTTTTCTTCTTCTTGCTATCCGGAGTGCAATTCTTTCTACCGTATCATTGGAGGTGGTATTATGTCGTTCTTGATAATTGAGCTCATGTTTCATGATTCACATATTGTTAAGAATGAGGTATTTTAAATCCATCAACCTATTCGTTGGAATTATCTTGGGTTATATTTCACCTAGAGCGTTCCCTAAGGTTTGACGCTACCTATGGTGCTCATAAATGACCCAAGTTCTTCTTTCATCCTTCCGGTGAAATACGTTTCTTGTCTCCTTGCTCATATCAATCCAATCAAATCTTTTCCGTGAGTGGCAAGTCGTCACCTCATTATTTTGAGATGTTTTTCCATAAGCCCACTACAAACTTATTCATTTTGTTGTTGGTCTTTCCCAACAACTACGTTTTAACCTTCTTGGAAGGGTGCCTTCCAAGATCATTTGTGGCAGAAGTTGTCATTTTCTTCTCAATTGCTTCTTTTTCATTTATCTATCGTCTATTTCTTTCTTCCAGAGGCATTGTGATGTTGCTCTCTTCAACCCATCTTCTTGTTTCGTCAGGATCATCTTCTTTCCTTTGCTTATCCATTCGACCGGAGTGTTGTGTTTTCATGCCAGTTCTCTCATCTTATCAAGTTTTACATCCTTTCTCAACCGGAGTGCTGTCTAAAATCGTTCTTACCCCTTGTGCCATTCTTTCAATAGTTCCGGAGGCAGGGTGTTGTTGATTTCACCAAGTATCTTCTCCTCTTATCAAGTTCTTATTCAATTCATTTTCTTTTCAGTCGGAGTGCTGTCCAAATTATATCATTATTAATCCTTTTCTATCTTGTTTTAACCGGGGTGGTTTCAATATTTATCTTGCCCTTCAACCTCAAGGTTTTTTTCACAATGTTCTTTGTTCCTCTTTTCTAAAGGAGTGTTTTCGACCTTTTTCACCTTCGTTATATTCTGTCTCGAATTTGCTCAACCTCGCAAGGTTCTTTGGTTTCACTCTTTCGTCAAAGAAGCAACTTAGTTTTACCTCTTCTCTTTCTCTTTCGTTTTCCCTCAGGTGCCATTCTAGATCTCGGGACGAGATCCTCTCGTAGTGGTGGAGTGTTGTAACGCCCCGAGACCGATGTGCCACGTGTCTTCCCGTTATTCGCCGTCGTTGCCATGTCATTTGCTTGCGTGTTGCATCTTGCCATGTCATCATGTGCATTGCATCCTCATGTTTTCAAAACTTGCATCCGTCCCGGTCTCCTCGTTCCTTCCGTTGTCCGTTCTGAGCCCAACCACACTTGCACGCGCCCGCGACATGTCCGAAATATTATTTTATAAGTGGCCGGAAAATGTTCTCGGAATGGGATGAGAGTTGACGTGTGGTCTTATTATAGTGTAGATAGACCGCCTGTCAAGTTTCATCGCATTCGGAGTTTGTTTGACGCCCAAACGATTAACTATAGCGGCATTATAGCCGGTCTAACGTCGGGCGTTTTCGGTCTCCGGAAACAGATGCCGGGCCCTCTCTCTCTCTCTTCTCCCCGTCACAGTCTCGCCACAGCCCACCTAGTCCATCCTCCTTCCCCTCTTCACTTCCGGAGTTGTCCGATGCGATCGCACGGTCCGAGACCCTCTCTGCTCAGTGCATCAAACCCCCTCGCGCGCGCGTCCGAAAAGTTGTCCCGGACCCGACCTAGACAGGCGTTACCGTTGTGTCCGGATCATCCCCAAACATCTAGAAAACATCTCCGTTTTGTTTATTAGACTTCCTAACCTATTTTTCTCAACCGCTCGTTTTCGATCTTAGGATCCAGATTAGCCCCTAGCCAAACACCCACATACTATAAATATATAGTCCAACCCTAAATTTGAGGAGAGATGTCCCATCCTCCCAGCAGCCGCCGCCATTCCACCAAATCCCCCTCGGGATCTTGCCCGATCCACCCAATCGATCATGTCTTCTCCTTTTTCCCCATCCCACCAACCAACAAACCCCATCTCTCCTTCTCAAATCGACTCTGCGCTCGATCCCGAACGGATCAAGGCGCTGCCTTCGCTCCCATGCCCGAGTGCCTGCTGGAGTTTAACCTCGCGCGGGCCTCGAACTTGTTCGCCGTCCCAAGCAGGAACGCTCGACCCCGAAGCTCCTCCTCGTGCGCCCCCTCCTCGACTCTGCGCGCCCCTGCTCTGCTCGACCGGACCGGGAGGAGCCCGATCCCGAGCTTCCCCGACGCCCCACCGTTCCTTCGTCTTCGCCAAACCCCGCTGCCTCCAATGAACGTCGCTAGTGAACCCAGGAGGTCCCGTGCCTCGCACCCCTTTTTCTCCTTTTCTTGGATCTTTGATTCTTCTCACCGTATCTCTCTCTAATCTCTCTGCTCTCTCTCCCATTGCCCACAAGAACGCCATGGCCTCCCCGTCGTACCTGCGCCGCTGTCACCCCATGCCGCTGAGCACCCCGTCGCTGCCTTGCCTGTTGATTTCTGCCGCACTGCTTCACTCGCGTCGCCCCGGCCCCTTCCGCTCCATCCACGCGAGGTGAACGAGCACACCAGCGGCGTCCGTTGACCGCGTCGTTGCTCCCGCGTCGCCAGGCCCAGCCTCATCCTCCCCGTCGTCAAGTCTGCCGCCTGCGTCCTCTGCTTCCAGGACGAGAGCAGCGCGTCTCCAGCGCCTGTGTTGACCATGGCCTGCCCAGTTCCTTCGCCTCCTGGGCCTCAATCTAGCCGCGCGTGGGCCTTCTTGCCTCTCCAAGGCCCAGCCTGCCGGCCTCTCTCCTCTCCACCGAACGGGCCAAGCCCATGGGTGAGCCTCACTGCTGCGCCCCCTCCCACTGTTGGGCCAACCAGATCCGGCCCGAGATGTATTTTTTTCCGCAGAACGTTTTAGCTAATTTCTCGAGAACTACCCGTTTAGCAGAATATTCCCTAGAGTTCATGCATTTAATAACTCACAAATGGTGCATCGGATTAAAACAATTTAAATATGTAAAATGCTTAGAATTTCATATAGTTTCATAATATGTCATTTTCACCCATGTTTAAAATGTTTAAAATGATGTTTGTGTAACTTTGTCCATATGCCATGCTAAAATGCTTTAATTCATAACTAAATAACCGTAACTCGAAATTTAATAAACTTTATATGTAAATGGGGTAGAAAAATGTCTAGTTTAACATGGTGTACTTGTTTTGCATGTTTAACAACTCTAAAATATGGTTTAGGGCAGAACAGCACCAAACCTAATATATGCATATGGGGAGTTTCCGGATTTGTTGTTTGTTATATCCGACCCCATTTAAATTGTTTAGATAGTATAGTTTTGTTATGTTTCACCTCTTGCCATGCTAACAACATTTAATCTTGTTGGGTACATAAACGAGAGAGAACTAAATAAATCATGTGGTGTTTTCTTCAATATGCAACTCCATTGCATAATGTGCTCCACTTAATTTGTAGAATTGTTTGTGCACATTACCATGCCATGCTTCTTTACACCAGACATGCATCATACTTGATTGTGCATCATGCCATGTTTATGTGGTGGATGTTTTACTATGTTGTTTGCTTCTTTCCGGTGTGCTTCTTCGGGTTGTATCCGGTAACGTCGTGTTGTGAGGATTCGTTCGACTACGTCCATTTGTCTTCTTCATGGACTCGTTCTTCTTCCTTGCAGGATTTCAGGCAAGATGACCATACCCTCAAAATCACTTCTATCTTTGCTTGCTAGATGCTCGCTCTTTTGCTATGCCTATGCTATGATACCTACCACTTGCTTATCATGCCTCCCATACTGTTGAACCAAGCCTCTAACCCACCTTGTCCTAGCAAACCATTGTTTGGCTATGTTACCGCTTTGCTCAGCCCCTCTTATAGCGTTGTTAGTTGCAGGTGAAGATTGAAGTTTGTTCCTTGTTGGAACATGGAGATGTTGTTCCTTGTTGGAACATTGTTTACTTGTTGGGATATCACCATATCTCTTATTTAATTAATGCATCTATATACTTGGTAAAGGGTGGAAGGCTCGGCCTTATGCCTGGTGTTTTGTTCCACTCTTGCTGCCCTAGTTTCTGTCATATCGGCGTTATGTTCCCGGATTTTGCATTCCTTACGCGGTTGGGCTATAATGGGAACCCTTTGACAGTTCGCTTTGAATAAAACTCCTCCAGCAATGCCCAACCTTGGTTTTACCATTTGCCACCTAGCCTTTTCTTTCCCTTGGGTTCTGCAGACTCAAGGGTCATCATTATTTTAACCCCCCCGAGCCAGTGCTCCTCTGAGTGTTGGTCCAAACTGTCAGCCGCTGGTGGCCACCAGGGGCAACTCTGGGCTGGCCTGCCGGAAGTTTGGACAATCTGAGTGTGCCCTGAGAACGAGATATGTGCAGCTCCTATCGGGATTTGTCGGCACATTCGGGCGGTGTTGCTAGACTTGTTTTACCATTGTCGAAATGTCTTGTAACCGGGATTCCGAGTCTGATCGGGTCTTCCCGCTAGAAGGAATATCCTTCGTTGACCGTGAGAGCTTGTGATGGGCTAAGTTGGGACACCCCTGCAGGGATTTGAACTTTCGAAAGCCGTGCCCGCGGTTATGGGTAGATGGGAATTTGTTAATGTCCGGTTGTAGAAAACCTGAAGTTGACCTTAATTAAAATGGATCAACCGTGTGTGTAACCATGATGGTCTCTTCTCGGCGGGGTTCGGGAAGTGAACACGGTGTTGGAGTTATGCTTGACGTAGGTTGTTCTAGGATCACTTCTTGATCATAGTTTTCTCGATCGTGCTTTGCCTTCTCTTCTCGCTCTCATTTGCGTATGTTAGCCACCATATGCGCTAGTCGCTTGCTGCAGCTCCACCTCATACCTTTACCTTACCCATAAGCTTAAATAGTCTTGATCGCGAGGGTGCGAGATTGCTGAGTCCCCGTGACTCACAGATACTTCCAAAACCAGTTTGCAGGTGCTGATGTTACCGAGCAGGTGACACAACCAAGCTCAGGAGGAGCTCGATGAAGATCTTGTCCTTTGTGTTGTTTCGTTCTAGTTGATCAGTAGTGGAGCCCAGTTGGGGTCGATCGGGGACCTTGTCGCTTTTGGGGTTCTTCTTTTATTTTGGTTCCGTAGTCGGACCTTGATTGTATTTATATGTTGTAATGCTTTATTCATGTAATTGTGTGAAGTGGCGATTGTAAGCTAACTATGTATCTCTTTCCCTTATGTATTACATGGGTTGTGTGAAGATTACCTCACTTGCAACATTGCTTTCAATGCGGTTATGCCTCTAAGTCGTGCTTCGACACGTGGGAGATATAGCCGCATTGAGGGCGTTACACTAGCATAGTTGACTAAGTCGTGCGAACTCTTAGAGTGGTAGACTAGCAGATGTAGGGGATGTAGGTTGGTATGGTCTACCCGTTCGTAAGGTGCTAGCGCTTCTGAAAGACTATGTCTCGGTCATCCGTTTCTCAAACACCTTGTAGTGCAAGAAATCCAACGAGGAGATCGGGTCTTGTGGGGAAAAGTGCGCAAACCTCTGCAGAGTGTTTAAACTAATCATGGTTAGCCGTGTCCCCGGTTATGGATGTTTTGAGTATCTAGTACTTGGATTATCATGTGAATATCATCATGTTACTCTAATTAATTTTGTTGGGTTTTTAATGATGGTGCTTAATTGGGATTGAGAATGCTGTCAACCATTCTCAATGTTTAACAACTACCATGATAGTTAAATAAAATTTATTCCTTTGCAGTAGGGAAAAATGGCTTTACGCAAAAATGTAACCATAGAGCTTTCCACCAGCCATATATGCATATAGAATAGCCATATTATTTTATTACTCTCTATGTGTTACATCGCCAGCATATTCCATGTGCTGACCCGTTTCGGGCTGCAACGTTAATGTTGCAGACTTTTTAGACGATGATTAAGGTGCCTTAGGTCATGGTTCTATACTCAGTGATGCCGTTGGAGTTGATGCACTCACTTATCTTCCAAGCCTTCCGTTGTTATCGTTATTAGATGGCCTTAAGCCATATTTATTGTAACAGTTCTCTTTTGAGACACTCGATGTAATAAGTGTGTGATTGCTACTCTGTTATAAATCCTTCAAGTATTGTGTGGTGTCAGCATTACTGATCCAGGGATGACACCTGAGCACAGAGATTGGGCCGTTTGAGGTCTGGTCGCTACAGCAAGACAGAAGAACCACATCATGATGATGTGGCTGGGTTTATTGATAATATCACTGTAGGAGAAACCAGGAAGGTTTCCGACGCATGAATCACTAGCATACATTTTCCTGTTTTGTGTTACTTTGCATTATTTGCTAGTCGTTGTTTAATTGGACACGGAAATTCTGGAAAACCTTAGTATCCCTGATTTAATTATTCTGCTCCAAGGTTTATATAGTGATAACACTTTTAGTTTGGGCGGTATTATTGCTAGACGGTTAAATATGAACCGTACTAAGGGCCCCATCTTTGGAGGCATCTATGCCACACGCCTAGCCGCACATTTTAACATACCTATTAGGTATGCTGAGAAGGAAGAAAAGGTGCTGCCCCGTGTTTATCTAGATCATAAAAGTATGGTGGCACATGATTTTATTGTTAAAAATAGGGCAGAGGAGCTTAAATATCAATTGTTTTTTAATAAACATCATCCTGAGACTATTACCTTTCCTGTTCCTTCTTTGTTTGATTTGACTGCAGGCACGTACCTTGTTCCGTTGATGACTATTCACGCCTACCGAAACCCTGCACCAGTCGAGGAGCCAGAACAGGAACCACAAGATGAGCCTCCACGACAATCTATTTATTCTTGGGATCCAGAGATGACTGTCAGCCAGTGGCAGTCAGAGTCTTCTTCTTCATCATAGTATGATCCCAACTATTCTTCCTCATCACAGTACGACCCCAACAACTATTATTATGGATATCTGCCAGGCCAGCCGTGGCCATAGACCAACTTAGGCCAAAAGCCTAAGCTTGGGGGAGTATGTATTTCTCACCGACATTACATTTATGCTCACACACACTCATTGCTAGATGTCGGTGCTCATACTTTTTCACTGTAATATCCATGCTAGTTTATTTTCCTTTTCCTGCTTTCTTCTTGTGTGTTTGTTAAACCTTAAGAAAACCAATTTTTTTATTAGTAGTAGTTTATTTTCCTGCTGTAGTAGTATTAATTAAAAAGAAAAGCCAAAAATATTTCCCGTTCTTCTTTTGCTTGTTGGGAGCTTTCCCATGTAAATAGTTTTATTTCTTTTCTTTTCTTTGGGGTCAGTAGGAGAAGACCATGATTAAATTGTTGAAGTGGCTCTTATATGCATTATTGTTGATTTAACCCAGAGCCCATATTGCCTTGTCTTCTCCTGTTTATTGAATGCTCGCAGATTCCAGCTTAGTCCAATGCACGTGCACTCTTATTATTATTCACACCATTCGGTCGTGCAAGTGAAAGGCAATTATGATGATATATGATGGACTGACTGAGATGAGAAAAGTTGGTATGAACTCGACCTCTTTTGTTTTTGTAAATATGATGAGTCCCTCGTTCTTGATTCAGCTTATTATGAATAAACATGTTTGCAATGACAATTAGAGATCATAGTTGCTTGTACCATGCTTGATCAGCTATGAGTAATAATGATTCACCTTGTATGCCAATATGCTATTGAGATGATTATGATGTGGTATGATGGGGTGGTATCCTCTTTTGAATGATTTAAGTGACTTGACTTGGCACATGTTCACGTATGTAGTTGAAACAAAATCAACATAGCCTTCACGATATTATGTTCATGGTGGATTATATCCTACTCATGATTGCATCCAATGTTTATTAATTTTAATGCATGTACATGGCTGTTGTCGCTCTCTAGTTGGTCGCTTCCCAGTCTTTTGCTAGCCTTCACTTGTACTAAGCGGGAATACTGCTTGTGCATCCAATCCCTTAAACCCCAAAGTTATTCCAGATGAGTCCACCATACCTTCCTATATGCGGTATCTACCTGCCGTTCCAAGTAAATTTCTATGTGCCAAACTCTAAACCTTCAAATAAATATTCTGTTTTATATGCTCAAATAGCTCATGTATCAACAAAGGCTGTCCTTATCTTCCGTGTTAGGCGGGTTATTCTCAAGAGGAGTGGACTCTGCTCCTCACTCACGAGAAAATGGCTGGTCACCGGGATGCCCAGTCCCATGCTTTATGCAAACTAAATCAAAATTAATTGCAAACAAAACTCCCCCTGGGACCTGATGTATGTTGGAGGCACTCGTTGTTTCGAGCAAGCCATGGATTGATGCTTGTTGGTGGAGGGGGAGTATAAACTTTACCATTCTATTTGGGAACCGCCTATAATGTGTTTAGCATGGAAGATATCACCATCTCTTAGTTGTTACGTTGACAATGAAAGTATACCGCTCAAAATACAATTTATCTCTATTTCAAAACCGAGCTCTGGCACCTCTACAAATCCCTGCTTCCCTATGCGAAGGGCCTATCCATTTACTTTTATGTTGAGTCATCACCCTCTTATTAAAAAGCACTAGCTGGAGAGCGCAACCGTCATTTGCATTCATCATTGTTAATTTATATTGGGTATGACTATGATTGGATCTCTTTTACCATGAATTACAATGTCTAGTCAGTCCTTGATCTTTAAAGGTGCTCTGCATTTATGTTTTGCGGTCTCAGAAAGGGCTAGCGAGATACCATCTTGTTATATCATATTATGATTGTTTTGAGAAAGTGTTGTCATCCGAGAATTATTATTATGACTTGCTAGTTGATTATGCTATTGATATGAGTAATCATGAGACCTGAGAATTACTGCAAATGTGGTTAATTATGATCTACGTTGAAAACTTGAATGCTGGCTTGACATAGTTACAACAACAAGAGCAAACAGAGTTTGTAAAAGTTTTTCTTTCTTTCTTTCAGTTTTTCAACTGAATTGCTTGAGGACAAGCAAGGGTTTAAGCTTGGGGGAGTTGATACGTCTCCATCGTATCTACTTTTCCAAACACTTTTGCCCTTGTTTTGGACTCTAACTTGTATGATTTGAATGGAACTAACCCGGACTGACACTATTTTCAGCAGAATTGCCATGGTGTTGTTTTATGTGCATAAAACAAATATTCTCGAAATGACCTGAAACTCCACGGAACATCTTAGAAAAGCCAATAAAAAATCCTCGCCAAAGATGAAGACCAGGGGCCCCACACCCTTCTCACGAGGGTGGGGGGCGCGCCCCCCTAGGGCGCGCCCCCTACCTCATGGCCCCCCTGGAAACCCTCTGACGCCAACTCTAACTCTATAGATTTGCTTTCAGAGAGAAAAAAATAAGAGATAAGAAATCATCGCGTTTTACGATACGGAGCCGCCGCCAAGCCCTAAAACCTCTCGGGAGGGCTGATCTGGAGTTCATTCGAGGCTCCGGATAGGGGGATTCGTCGTCGTCGTCATCATCAACCATCCTCCATCACCAATTTCATGATGCTCACCGCCGTGCGTGAGTAATTCCATCGTAGGCTTGCTGGACGGTGATGGGTTGGATGAGATTTATCATGTAATCGAGTTAGTTTTGTTAGGGTTTGATCCCTAGTATCCATTATGTTCTAAGATTGATGTTGCTATGAGTTTGCTATGCTTAATGCTTGTCACTAGGGCCCGAGTGCCATGATTTCAGATCTGAACCTATTATGTTTTTATGAATATATGTGAGTTCTTGATCCTATCTTGCAAGTCTATAGTCACCTACTATGTGTTATGATCTGGCAACCCCGAAGTGAAAATAATCGGGACCACTCCCGGTGATGACCATAGTTTGCGGAGTTCATGTATTCACTATGTGCTAATGCTTTGTTCCGGTTCTCTATTAAAGGGAGGCCTTAATATCCCTTAGTTTACAATAGGACCCCGCTGCCACAGGAGGGTAGGACAAAAGATGTCATGCAAGTTCTTTTCCATAAGCACGTATGACTATATACGGAATACATGCCTACATTACATTGATGAATTGGAGCTAGTTCTATGTCACCCTATGTTATGACTGTTACATGATGAACCGCATCCGGCATAATTATCCATCACTGATCCGGTGCCTACGAGTTTTCCATATACTGGTTCTCGCTTATTTACTTTTCCGCTGCTACTGTTACAATCACTACAAAATACCAAAAACATTACTTTTGCTGTCTTTACTTTTGTTGCCGGTACCACCACTATCATATTACTTTGCTACTAAACACTTTGCTGCAGATACGAAGTTTCCAGGTGTGGTTGAATTGACAACTCAACTGCTAATACTTGAGAATATTCTTTGGCCCCCCTTGTGTCGAATCAATAAATTTGGGTTGAATACTCTACCCTCGAAAGCTGTTGTGATCCCCTATACTTGTGGGTTATCAATTGTCTGGGTACTACAATTGCTTGAATCAAGTGGGAGTTAATCTTCCAGATAAGACAGTAATTGACAAAATTCTCTAGTCACTATCACCAAGTTACTAGAACTTCGTGATGAACTATAATATGCAAGGGATGACAGAAACGATTCCCAAGCTCTTCATGATGCTGAAATCAATGAAGGTAGAAATCAAGAAAAGCATCAAGTGTTGATGGTTGACAAGACCACTAGTTTCAAGAAAAGGGCAAAGGGAAGAAGGGGAACTTCAAGAAGAACGGCAAGCAAGTTGCTGCTCATGAGAAGAAGCCCAAGTCTAGACCTAAGCCTGAGACTAAGTGCTTCTACTGCAAAGGAAATGGTCACTGGAAGTGGAACTGCCCTAGATACTTGGCGGATAAGAAGGATGGCAAAGTAAACAAAGGTATATTGGATATACATGTTATTGATGTGTACTTTACTAGTGTTTATAGCAACCCCTCGGTATTTGATACCAGTTCAGTTGCTAGGAGTAGTAACTTGAAACGGGAGTTGCAGAATAATCTGAGACTAGTTGAGGGTGAAGTGATGATGTGTGTTGGAAGTGGTTCCAAGATTGATATGATCATCATCGCACACTCCCTATACTTTCGTTATTAGTGTTGAACCTAAATAAGTGTTATTTGGTGTTTGCGTTGAGCATGAATATGATTTGATCATGTTTATTGCAATACAGTTATTCATTTAAGTTAGAGAATAATTGTTGTTCTATTTACATGAATAAAACCTTCTATGGTCATACACCCACTGAAAATGGTTTGTTGGATCTCGATCGTAGTGATACACATATTCATAATATTGAAGCCAAAAGATGCAAAGTTAATAATGATAGTGCAACTTATTTGTGGCACTGCAGTTTAGGTCATATTGGTGTAAAGCGCATGAAGAAACTCCATGCTGATGGGCTTTTGGAATCACTTGATTATGAATCACTTGATGCTTGTGAACCATTCATCATGGGCGAGATGACTAAGACTCCGTTCTCTAGAACAATGGAGCGAGCAACTGACTTATTGGAAATAATACATACTGATGTATGCGGTCCGATGAGTGTTGAGGCTCGCGACGGGTATCGTTATTTTCTGACCTTCACAGATGATTTGAGCAGATATGGGTATATCTACTTGATGAAACATAAGTCTAAAACATTTGAAAAGTTCAAAGAACTTTAGAGTGAAGTGGAAAATCATCGTGATAAGAAAATAAAGTTTGTACGATCTGATCGCAGAGACAAATATTTGAGTTACGAGTTTGGTCTTCAATTAAAACAATGTGGAATTGTTTCACAAATTCATGCCACCTGGAGCACCACAGCATAATGGTGTGTCCGAACGTCATAACCGTACTATTATTGGATATAGTGCAATCTATGATGTTTCTTACCGATTAATCACTATAGTTTTGGGGTTATGCATTAGAGACAACTGCATTGACGTTAAAAAAGGCACCATCTAAATCCGTTGAGACGACACCGTATGAACTATGGTTTGGCAAGAAACCAAAGTTGTCATTTCTTAAAGTTTGGGGTTGCGATGCTTATAAGAAAAAGTTTCATCCTGATAAGCTTAAACCCAAATCGGAGAAATGTGTCTTCATAGGATACCCAAAGGAGACAGTTGGGCACACCTTCTATCACAGATCCAAAGGCAAGATATTTGTTGCTGAGAATGGATCCTTTCTATAGAAGGAGTTTCTCTCGAAAGAAGTGAGTGGGAGGAAAGTAGAACTTGATGAGGTAACTGTACCTGCTCCCTTATTGGAAAGTAGTTCATCACAGAAATCTGTTTCTGTGACTCCTACACCAATTAGCGAGGAAGCTAATGATGATGATCATGTAACTTCAGATCAAGTTACTACCGAACCTCGTAGGTGAACCAGAGTGAAATCCGCACCAGAGTGGTACGGTAATCCTATTCTGGAGGTCATGTTACTTGACCATGACGAACCTACGAACTATGAGGAAGCGATGATGAGCCTAGATTCCGTGAAATGGCTTGAGGCCATGAAATCTGAGATGGGATCCATGTATGAGAACAAAGTATGGACTTTGATTGACTTGCCCGATAATCGGTGAGTCATTAAGAATAAATGGATCTTCAAGAGGAAGACGGACGCTGATAGTAGTGTTACTATCTACAAAGCTCGAATTGTCGCAAAATGTTTTCGACAAGTTCAAGGTGTTGACTACGATGAGATTTTCTCACTCATATCGATGCTTAAAAGTCTGTCCGAATCATGTTAGCAGTTGCCGCATTTTATGAAATCTGGCAAATGAATGTCAAAACTGTATTCCTTAATGGATTTCTAAAAGGAAGAGTTGTATATGATGCAACCAGAAGGTTTTGTCGATCCTAAAAGTGCTAACAAAGTGAGCAAGCTCCAGCGATCCTTCTATGGACTGGTGCAAGCATCTCGGAGTTGGAATATATGCTTTGATAAAGTGATCAAAGCATATGGTTTTATACAGACTTGAGGTGAAGCCTGTATTTACAAGAAAGTGAGTGGGAGCACTATTGTTTTTCTGATAAGTATATGTGAATGACATATTGTTGATCGGAAATAATGTAGAATTTTCTCTAAAGCATAAAGGAGTGTTTGAAAAGAGTTTTTCAAAGAAAGACCTCGGTGAAGCTGCTTACATATTGAGCATCAAGATCTATAGAGATAGATCAAGACGCTTGATAAGTTTTTTCAATGAGTACATACCTTGACAAGATTTTGAAGTAGTTCAAAATGGACCAGTCAAAGAAAGAGTTCTTACCTGTGTTACAAGGTGTGAAATTGAGTAAGACTCAGAGCCCGACCACGGCAGAAGATAGAAAGAGAATGAAAGTCATTCCCTATGCCTCAGCCATAGTTTCTATAAAGTATGCCATGCTATGTACTAGATCTATTATATACCCTACACTGAGTTTAGCAAGGGAGTACAATAGTGATCTATGAGTAGATCACTGGACAGTGGTCAAAATTATCCTTAGTGGAATAAGGATATGTTTCTCGATTATGGAGGTGACAAAAGGTTCGTCATAAAGGGTTACGTCGATGCAAATTTTGACACTAATCTAGATGACTCTAAGTCTCAATCTGGATACATTTTGAAAGTGGGAGCAATTAGCTAGAGTAGCTCCATGCAGAGCATTGTTTACATAGAAATTTGCAAAATACATACGGATCTAAATGTGGCAGACCCGTAGACTAAACTTCTCTCACAAGCAAAACATGATCACGCCTAGTACTCTTTGGGTGTTAATCACATAATGATGTGAACTAGATTATTGACTCTAGTAAACCCTTTGGGTGTTAGTCACATGACAATGTGAACTATGGGTGTTAATCACATGGTGATGTGAACTATTGGTGTTAAATCACATGGCGATGTGACCTAGATTATTGACTCTAGTGCAAGTGGGAGACTCAAGGAAATATGCCCTAGAGGCAATAATAAAGTTATTATTTATTTCCTCATTTCATGATAAATGTTTATTATTCATGCTAGAATTGTATTAACCGGAAACATAATACATGTGTGAATACATAGACAAACATAGTGTCACTAGTATGCCTCTACTTGACTAGCTCGTTAATAAAAGATGGTTAAGTTTCCTAACCATAGACATGGGTTGTCATTTGATTAATGGGATCACATCATTAGGAGAATGGTGTGATTGACTTGACCCGTTCCGTTAGCTTAGCACTTGATCGTTTAATATGTTGCTATTGCTTTCTTCATGACTTATACATGTTCCTATGATTATGAGATTATGCAACTCCCGTTTACCGGAGGAACACTTTGTGTGCTTCCAAATGTCACAACGTAACTGGGTGATTATAAAGGTGCTCTACAGGTGTCTCCGAAGGTACTTGTTGAGTTGGTGTATTTTGAGATTAGGATTTGTCACTCCGATCGTCGGAGAGGTATCTCTGGGTCCACTCGGTAATACACATCACTATAAGCCTTGCAAGCATTGTAACTAATGAGTTAGTTACGGAATGATGTATTACGGAATGAGTAAAGAGACTTGCTGGTAACGAGATTGAACTAGGTATTGAGATACCGACGATCGAATCTCGGGCAAGTAACATACCGATGACAAAGGGAACATCGTATGTTGTTATGCGGTTTGACCGATAAAGATCTTCATAGAATATGTAGGAGTCAATATGAGCATCCAGGTTCCGCTATTGGTTATTAACCGGAGACGTGTCTCGGTCATGTCTACATAGTTCTCGAACCCGTAGGGTCCGCACGCTTAATGTTCGCTGATGATTTGTATTATGAGTTTATGTGTTTTGATGTACCGAAGGTAGTTTGGGGTCCCGGATGAGATCGGGGACATGACGAGGAGTCTCGAAATGGTTAAGATGCAAAGATCGATATATTGGACGACTATATTCGGACATCGGAAAGGTTCCGAGTGGTTCGGGTATTTTTCGGAGTACCGGGGAGTTACGGGAATACGGGGGAAGAAGTATATGGGCCTTATTGGGCTTTAGGGGAGAGACTGAGGCAGGACGCCCCCCCAATGACTAGTCTGAATTGGACTAGGGGGAGGGGCGGCGCCCCCTCCTTCCTTCTCTTCCCTCTTCCCCTTCCTTGTCTCCTACTCCTACTACTTGGAAGGGGAGGAATCCTACTCCCGGTGGGAGTAGGACTCCTCCAGGGCGCGTCATAGGGGCCGGCCCTCTCCCCCTCCTCCGCTCCTTTATATACATGGCCAGGGGCACCCCATAGACACACAAGTTGATCTATTGATCTCTCCCAGCCGTGTGCGGTGCCCCTCCACCATAATCCACCTCGATCATATCATAGCGGTGCTTAGGAGAAGCCCTACGTCGGTAGCATCATCATCACCGTCACCATGCTGTCGTGCTGACGAAACTCTCCTGTGAAGCTTTGCTGGATCGGAGCTCATGAGACGTCATCGAGCTGAACGTGTGCTGAACTCGGAGGTGCCATGCGTTCGGTACTTGGACCAGTCGGATCGTGAAGACGTACGACTACATCAATCGCGTTGTGCTAACGCTTCCGCTTTCGGTCTATGAGGGTATGTGGACACACTCTCCCCTCTCGTTGCTATGCATCACCATGATCTTGCGTGTATGTAGGATTTTTTTTTGAAATTACTACGTTCCCCAACAAAACCTACGGCCCCCGGGTCTTCTTCCTCATATATTTGCTTGCGATCTACTTTTCTTTTGCATTTTTATTCAGATCTATTAAACCAAAAATACAAAAATACTTTGCTGCACTTTATTTTATTTGCGATCTATTATTTCAATCTACTACAAATTTCTGGCATCGTTACCCGAAAGGGATTGACAACCCCTTTAACACGTCGGGTTGCGAGGTGTTGTTATTTGTGTGCAGGTGATGTTTACGTTGTGTTGCTTGGTTCTCCTACTGGTTCGATAACCTTGGTTTCTTCACTGAGAGAAATACCTACCGTCATTGTGCTGCATCATGCCTTCTTCTTTGGGGAAATACCGACGTAGTCCTAGTAGACAGGAGCTTTTCTGGCGCTATAGTTAGAGAGCAATCACCTTTGAAGACTGCCATTCTTCCAGGCGGTTAGGTGTCATGTTCTGAGCACCTAAAAGTAATTGTGGTGTGCTGGTGAACAAGTTTATGAAGGTTTTGGAAGTCTGCCTTGAAGACTTACCACGAGTGATTGGACGAGGTCTAAGTAACCTTGGCTCAAGAGGAATACAGTGAGGACTAAGTGTACTCTAAGTTCATGTCAGCCGCCTCAAACACACATACAGTTGATACAGTAACTGGAACTGGTCTACCAACTCGAACCCGCGACCTCCCTCTTCAAAGTATGCTGCTGTAACCACCTGGCTACACAACGGGATATGGCAAGATTCCACTCTTCTTTTCTTTTATTCTTTCCCTTTTTCTTTTTTTCTTTTTCCTTCAAATCGTTGATTCTTTTTTCAAAATTTGATGAATTGTTTTTGAAATTCGATGAACATTTTTGAAATCAATGAACCTTTTTTCGTATTTGTGCAGCTTTTTTTAAACCAAGAACTGTTTTTTCAATTTCGATGAACTTTTTCAAAATCAATGAACTTATTTTAAAATATGATGAACCTTTTTCAACTTGGATGAACATTTTTAAATCCATGAATTTCATAAAAAACGATGAATGTTTTCAAAATACATGAACTTTAAATCAAAATCGATGAACTTTTTTCAAAATGGACTATCTTTTTTCAAAATCGGTGAAGTTTTGTCCAAAAGTGATGAACTTTTTTCAAGTTTGTGAATTTTTTTGTAATTGATGATTTTTTTTCTAATTTGTGAAATTCTTTGAATTCGTGATTTTTAATTCATTCTTTGTTTTGAAATATGTGGACTTTCAAAATTTTCCTCACAGTATTTTTAAATTACGTTTTTCTAAAATCTATGTGCACTAAATAGCGTTGCTACGCTTATTCTGAAAAGGTTCGTGGTACAATAATTCAGTAGCTCCTAGTTGGTCTAGTGGTTACGCAGGAGGCACATGAGGTGGACGGTGCGAGGTCGAATAGTTAATGGAGCAACCGTTTTTAGAGGTGGACGGTGCAAAAGGTTTGTGATGCAATAGTTTGCGCTATAAATAATTTTCCGATGCGCTGTGTGTCGTGGAGTAACCTGTTCCGCAACTCCGCCGGCGAGTCCGGTCCGCGGTTGCGGAACGAGAAGGAGCGTCGTAGACGAAGTAGTCGAAGTAGCAAAAGTAGATGAACACAGGGAAGTATGGAGGAGACTATCTTTATTAATCAATGATCAACTGTTATAATGATTGCTCCTCGTCTCTTTATATAGGGGGAGGGGGTTAAGAGATAAGTACCCACTTAACGTAAAGTGTGGAAACGGGAGGGGCTAGCCCGTGCGATACACATGCGGTGATACGTCTATTTTGCATCATGCTTTCATATTGATATTTATTGCATTATGGGATGTTATTACACATTATGTCACAATACTTATGCCTATTTTCTCTTATTTTACAAGGTTTACATGAAGTGGGAGAATGCCGGCAGCTGGAATTCTGGGCTGGAAAAGGAGCAAATATTAGAGACCTATTCTGCACAGCTCCAAAAGTCCCGAAACTCCACGGAAGTCAGTTTCAGAATATATATACAAAATATTGGGCGAAGGAAGCACCAGAGGGGGGCCACCCACCATCCACGAGGGGGGGGGCGCCCCCTGCCTCGTGGGCCCCCTGGCAGGTCTCCGATGCCCATCTTGGACTATATGAAGTCTTTCACCCTAGAAAAAATCATAGTCAAGCTCTCGGGACGAATGTCCGCCGCCACGAAGCGGAACCTTGGCGGAACCAATCTAGGGCTCCGGCGGAGCTGTTCTGCCGGGGAAACATCCCTCTGGGAGGGGAAAATCATCAGCATCGTCATCACCATCGATCCTCTCATCGGGAGGGGGTCAATCTCCATCAACATCTTCACCAGCACCATCTCATATCAAACCCTAGTTCATCTCTTGTATCCAATCTTTGTCTCCAAACCTCAGATTGGTACTTGTGGGTTGCTAGTAGTGTTGATTACTCCTTGTAGTTGATGCTAATTGGTTTATTTGGTGGAAGATCATATGTTCAGATCCTTTATGCATATTAATACCCCTCTGATTATGAACATGATTATGATTTGTGAGTAGTTACGTTTGTTCCTGAGGACATGGGAGAAGTCTCGCTATAAGTAGTCATGTGAATTTGGTATTCGTTCGATATTTTGATG